>NC_142795.1:39276618-39430368 GCF_049724085.1 Artemia sp. Qi Xiang Cuo
AGATGAAGAAATGTCGGAGTGTAGGTCTGACATCACCAGGCACGTGCGAGGGAAATTTTTTGTTGGTGGGGCCTTAAAAATGCAAAAATGGGTGAACTACATGAGTTTTTAATACGATTCGTGAAAATCCCATGGTTTTTTCTGATTTTTAAGGACAATTGCCTTAACTTGAGAGTAGTTTGTTAGAAATGCGTCGTTGATAATTAAAAAATCGGATACTAAACTCAGACAACAAAAGGATTGTAACACCTGATTGCCTCGTATATTTTGCACGATATTTCTAAAGTCAATCAAGATGAAGAAATGTCGGAGTGTAGATTTGACATCACCAAGCACTTGCAAGGGAACTTGGTTGTGGGTGGGGGGGCTCAAAAAGACATAAAATGGGTGAACTACATTAGTTTATTAAACTAGTGGTAAAAATCCCAAGGTTTTTTCTGATTTTTCGAACAATTGCCGTAACTTGAGAGTAGTTTGTTAGAAATGCCTTGTTGATAATTAAAACATCGGATGCTAAACTCAGACAAACAAAAGGATTGTAACACCTGATTGGCTCGTATATTTTACATGATATTTCTAAAGTCCATTAAGATGAAGAACTGTCGGAGTGTAGGTTTGACATCACCAGGCACGTGCGAGGGAATTTTTGTTGGGGGGGGACTTAAAAAGGCAAGAATGGGTGAACTAGATGAGTTTATAAGACGGTTCGTGAAAATCCCAAAGTTTTTTCTGATTTTTGGGACAATTGCCTTAACTTGAGAGTAGTATGTTAGAAATGCGTCGTTGATAATTAAAAAATCGGATGCTAAAGTCAGACAAACAAAAGGATTGTAACACCTGATTGGCTCGTATATTTTGCATGATATTTCTAAAATCAATTAAGATCAAGAAATATCGGAGTGTAGGTTTTACATCACCAGACACGTGCTAGGGATTTTTTGTGTTGGTGGAGTGTTTAAAAAGGTAAAAATGGGTGAAGGACATTGGTTTATAGGACATATCCTGAGAATCCCAAGGTTTTTTTTGCCAAGAATTGACTGAAAACAAATGCAACTTTGCCCAGCCCCCCGCGATCAGAAATTAAATTGTGTGTCGTCTGTGTGTGTGTGTGGATCGTCAATGTCAGGTAAAACGTTTAGAATGTTTAGTAAAAAGTCAGAGCTGTACGAAAAAGGAATTTTCAAAGAAATCGATACTACTAGCAGACTCATAAAATCATTAATTATTGACTGAGTGTCGAAATTAATAGGAAAAAAGGACATTTAAATAGAACAAATTCAACTACACAGATATGTCATAGTATCAGAAGGATCTTACAACATTTCACAGAATCGAGAGACTACTATTGTCATCAACCAACCTATAGCTTTAGATGGCAGTACAGTCCCTCAGACCCACGGCTATTGAGTGAGAGACATGCAAAAAAAAACAATAGATATTAATGACAATTTTTAATTAATAACAATTTTTAATTTTTTAAGATATTAATGACAAGGTTGCACAGAAATACCAAAACCATAGGTTAGGTTAGGTTAGCCTACGTACGCGCTCGTACGTAGGCTAACCTAACCTAACCTAGCCTAAGGTTTTGGTATTTCTGTGCAACCTAACCTAACCTATGGTTTTGGTATTTCTGTGCAATCATGTGGAATTTTGCGGTTATGTTAGTTTAGTATTGTCATTAATATCTATTGGTTTTTTTTTACATGTCTCTCACTCAATAGCCGTGTGTCTGAAGGACTGTACTGCCATCTAAAGCTATAGGTTGGTAGATGGCAATAGTAGTCTCTCGAAAAGTTGTTTCCGGTCCATTCTTGGTACACAAAACCTTGGGATTTTCACGATCCGTCTTATAAACTAATGTAGTTCACCCATTTTTGCCTTTTTAAGCTTCCCACCAACAAAAAATTTCCCTCACACGTGCCTGGTGATGTAAAACCTACACTCTGACATTTCTTCATCTTAATTGACTTTAGAAATATCATGCGAAATATACGAGCCAATCAGATGTTACAATCCTTTTTTTTGTCTGTGTTTAGCATCCGATTTTTTTATTATCAACGACGCATTTCTAACAAACTACTCTCAAGTTAAGGCGATTGTCCAAAAAATCAGAAAAAACCATGGGATTTTCACGAAACGTATTATAAACTCATTTTGTTCACCCATTTTTGCCTTTATAAGCCCCCCACCAACAAAAAATTTCCCTCACACGTGCCTGGTGATGTAAAACCTACACTCTGACGTTTCTTCATCTTAATTGACTTTAGAAATATCATGCGAAATATACGGGCCAATCAGGTGTTACAATCCTTTTGTTTGTCTGAGTTTAGCATCCGATTTTTTAATTATCAACGACGCATTTTGTTTATTTGAGTTTAGTATCCGATTTTTTAATTATCAACGACTCATTTCTAACAAACTACTCTCAAGTTAAGGCAATTGTCCAAACAATCAGAAAAAACCTTGAAATTTTCACGAACCGTTTTATAAACTCATATAGTTCACCCATTTTGCCTTTTAAAACCCCCCACCAACAAAAATTTCCCTCGCATATGCCTGGTGATGTAAAACCTACACTCCTACATTTCTTCATCTTAATTGACTTTAGAAATATCATGCAAAATATACGAGCCAATCTGGTGTTACAATCCTTTTGTTTGTCTGAGTTTAGCATCCGATTTTTTAATTATCAACGACGCATTTCTAACAAACTACTCTCAAGTTAAGGCGATTGTCCAAAAAATAAAATAGAACCTCGGGATTTTCACGAACAGTATTATAAACTCATGTTGTTCACTCATTTTCGACTTTTTAAGCCAAATACCAACAAAAAATTTCTCTCGCATGTGCCTGGTGATGTAAAACCTACACTCCTACATTTCTTCATCTTAATTGACTTTATAAATATCATGCAAAATATACGAGCCAATCAGGTTTTACACTCCTTTTGTTTGTCTGAGTTTAGCATCCGATTGTTTAATTATCAACGACGCATATCTAAAAAACTACTCTCAAGTTATGGCAATTGTCCAAAGAATCAGAAGAATACTTGGGATTTTCACGAACCGTCTTATATACTCATTTAATTCCCCAATTTTTGCTTTTTAAACCCCCCACCAACAAAAAATTCCCTCACACGTTCCGGGTGATGTCAAACCTACACTCCGACATTTCTTCATCTTAATTGACTTTAGAAATATCATGCAAAATATACGAGCCAATCTGGTGTTACAATCTATTTGTTTGTCTGAGTTTAGCATCCAATTTTTTAATTATCAACGACCTATTTCTAACAAACTACTCTCAAGTTATGGCAATTGTCCAAAAAATCAGAAAAAAACCTTGGGATTTTCACGAACCGTCTTATAAACTCATGTAATTCACCCATTTTTGCCTTTTTAAACCCCCCACCAACAAAAAATTTCCCTTGCACATGCTTGGTGATGTAAAACCTATACTCCGACATTTCTTCATCTTAATTGACTTTAGAAATATCAGCAAAATATACGAGCCAATCAGGTGATACAATCCTTTTGTTTGTCTGATTCTGGCATCCAATTTTTTAATTACCAACGACGCATTTCTAACAAACTACTCTCAAGTTCAGGCAATTGTCAAAAAAATCAAACAAATACTTGGAATTTTCACGAATCTTCTCATAAACTCATGTAGTTCACCCATTTTTGCCTTTTTAAGCCCCCCACCAACAAAAAATTTCCCTCACACGTGCCTGGTGATGTAAAACCTACACTCCGACGTTTCTTCATCTTAATTGACTTTGGAAATATCTTGCAAAATGTACAGGCCAATCAGATGTTACAATCGTTTTGTTTGTCTGAGTTTAGCATCTGGTTTTTTAATTATCAACGACGCATTTCTAACAAACAACTCTCCAGTTAACGCAATTGTCCAAACAATCAGAAAAAAACCTTTTTAATTTTACGAATCGTCTGATAAACCCATGTAGTTCACCCATTTTTGCCTTTTTAAGCCCCCACCAACAAAAAATTACCCTCGCACGTGCCTGGTGATGTCAAACCTACACTCCGACATTTCTTCATCTTAATTGACTTTAGAAATATCATGCAAAATATATGAGCCAATCAGGTGTTACAATCCTTTTGTTTGTTTGAGTTTAGCATCCGATTTTTTAATTATCAACGACGCATTTCTAACAAACTACTCTCAAGTTAAGGCAATTGTCCAAAAAATCAGAAAAATCCTTGGAATTTTAACGAACCGTTTGATGAACTCATGTAGTTCACTCATTTTTGCCTTTTTATGCCCCCCACCAACAAAAATTTCCCTCGCATGTGCCTGGTGATGTAAAACCTACACTCCTACATTTCTTCATCTTAATTGACTTTAGAAATATCATGCAAAATATACGAGCCAATCAGGTGTTACAATCATTTTGTTTGTCTGAGTTGATCAGCTGATTGATTAATTAACAATGACACATTTCTAACAAACTACTCTCAACCCAATGCAATTTTCCAAAACATCAAATGTACCTTCGAGCTGTTCACTAACCGTCATATACTCCATAGTCTTAATCCAACATTCGCCTTTTTAAGCCCCCCACCAACAAAAAATTTCACATGAAAGTTCTTTGTGAGTGCAAAAATAAACTCCAACATTTCTTCATCTTAATTGACTTTAGAAATTTCATGCAAAATATCCGAGCCAATCAGGTGTTACAATCTATTTGTTTGTCTGAGTTTAGCATCCAATTTTTTAATTATCAACGACCAATTTCTAACAAACTACTCTCAAGTTATGGCAATTGTCCAAAAAATCAGAAAAAAACCTTGGGATTTTCACGAACCGTCTTATAAACTCATGTAGTTCACCCATTTTTGCCTTTTTAAACCCCCCACCAACAAAAAATGTCCCTCGCACATGCCTGGTGATGTAAAACCTATACTCCGACATTTCTTTATCTTAATTGACTTTAGAAATATCATGCAAAATATACGAGCCAATCAGATGTTAAAATCCTTTTGTTTGTCTGAGTTTAGCATCCGATTTTTTAATTATCGACGACGTATTTCTAACAAACTACTCTCAAGTTAAGGCAATTGTCCAAAAAATCAGAAAAAAACTTGGGATTTTCACGAACCGTCTTATAAACTCATGTCATTCACTCAGTTTTCCCTTTTTAAACCCCCCACCAACAAAACATTTCCCTCGCACGTGCCTGGTGATGTAAAACCTACACTCCGACATTTCTTCATCTTAATTGACTTTAGAAATATCGTGCAATATATAAAAGCCAATCAGGTGTTACAATCCTTTTGTTTGTCTGAGTTTAGCATCCGATTTTTTAATTATCAACGACGCATTTCTAACAAACTACTCTCAAGTTAAGGCAATTGTCCAAAAAATCAGAAAAAACCTTGGGATTTTTACTAAAAGTCTTATAAACTAATGTAGTTCACCCATTTTTGCCTTTTTAAACCCCCCACCAACAAAAAATTTCCCTCGCACGTGCCTGGTGATGTCAAACCTACACTCCGACATTTCTTCATCTTAATTGTCTTTAGAAATATCATGCAAAATATACGAGCCAATCAGGTGTTACATTCCTTTTGTTTGTTTGAGTTTAGCATCCGATTTTTTAATTATCAACGACGCATTTCTAACAAACTACTCTCAAGTTAAGGCAATTGTCCAAAAAATCAGAAAAAAACTTGGGATTTTCACGAACCGTCATATAAACCCATGTAGTTCACCCATTTGTGCCTTTTTAAGCCCCCCACCAACGAAAAACTTCCATCGCACGTGCTTGGTGATGTCAAACCTACACTCCGACATTTGTTCATCTTAATTGACTTTAGAAATATCATGCAAAATAAACGAGCAAATCAGGTGTTACAATCCTTTTGTTTGTCTGAGTTTAGCATCCGATTTTTTAATTATCAACGACGCATTTATCACAAACTACTCTCAAGTTAAGGCAATTGTTCAAAAAATCAGAAAAAACCTTGGGATTTTCACGAACCGTCTTATTAACTCATGTAGTTCACCTATTTTTGCCTTTTTAAACCCCCCACCAACAAAAAATTTCCCTTGCACGTGCCTGGTGATGTAAAACCTACACTCCGACATTTCTTCATCTTAATTGACTTTAGAAATATCATGCAAAATATACGAGCCAATCAGGCGTTACAATCCTTTTGTTTGTCTGAGTTTAGCATCAGATTTTTTATGATCAACGACGCATTTCTAGCAAACTACTCTCAAGTTAAGGCAATTGTCCAAAAAATCAGAAAAAACCTTGTGATTTTCACGAACCGTCTTATAAACTCATGTAATTCACCCATTTTTGCCTTTTTAAACCCCCCCCCAACAAAAAATTTCCCTCGCACGTGCCTGGTGATGTCAAACCTACACTCCGACATTTTAGTATCTTAATTGACTTTAGAAATATCATGCAAAATATACGAGCAAATCAGGTGTTACAATCCTTTTGCTTGTCTGAGTTTAGCATCCGATTTTTTAACTATCAACGACGCATTTCTAACAAACTACTCTCAAGTTAAGGCAATTGTCCAAAAATAAGAAAAAACCTTGTGATTTTCAAGAACCGTCTTATAAACTCATGTAGTTCACCCATTTTTGCCTTTTTAAGTCCCCCACCAACAAAAAGTTCCCTCGCACATGCCTGGTGATGTCAAACCTACACTCCGACATTTCTTCATCTTAATTGACTTTAGAAATATCATGCAAAATATACGAAACAATCAGGTGTTACAATTTATTTGTTTGTCTGAGTTTGGCATCCGATTTTTTAATTATCAACGACGCATTTGTAACAAACTACTCTCAAGTTAAGGCAATTGTCCGAAAAATCAGAAAAAACCTTGAGATTTTAACGAACCGTCTTTAACACCTATCAAAAATACAATTGATAAATCGAATGTGCTTGAACTTGTTCTAGTTCAATGGAATGAACCTGTTACGATATTGTGACACTTAACATCAGTTGGGCAATGTCCCAGAAACAATTCATTGAATGTATTTCAAAAATCGTAATATGTTCAATGACTTGTTGGTTCAGTCGATTAACGTGTCGTTCTTTTACCTTAGGAAATCACTGGTCTGACGTTCGATTCCTACATCAAACCCAAATTTCATAAAAAAATCAATGGGGAGATACTTAGAATGTAAAAAATCTAAAAAAAAGTTAAAAAAAAAGTTAAAAAAAAAGTTAAAAAAAGTTCAAAAAATTAAAAAAAAGTTAAAAAAAGTTAAAAAAAAAGTTAAAAAAAAAAGTTAAAAAAAAAGTTAAAAAAAAAAAAAATTAATTAATGTAATTATGTAAATTAATGTAATTATGTAAATTAATAAATAGTAAATTAATTTATGTAAATTAATTAAAAAAATTAAATTACAGTCTTTTTAATAGTTAAAAGTGATTTGAGGGCAACTAACCTCACAACCCTCTCACATCCACGTTTTCCCTAAACACATCCAATCAAAAATTTCCGATAGCCATTTTGTTCAACGTATTTAAAAGTTTTAGAAATTAGGTGTTTGAGGATGATAACCCCCTAAAAGCCCTCGGGGCAAGGGTTGTAAGTTATGCCCCGGGAGCATACAAGGTTCTTATAGATAGTGATGTTGTAGAAACTTCAAAAAGAGCTCATTCGATTGGAAATTAGAAGGGCTTACGCCCTATTTAATAGTCGAAAGTGATTGCAGGATAACTAAAACCCTAGGGTTGTAGGGTTGTAGGCCAAGGGTTATAAGTTAGGCATAAGGTTTTTTTTAATAGAAAGCGTTGTCGTAGAATCTTCAAAAAGGAATCATTTGATTGGAAATTGGAACGGCTAGTGCCCTTTTTAATAGTCGAAAGTAATTCGATGAGAATTAACCCCCCTCTCACGCCCAGCATTTCCCCAAACACATTCAATCAAAATTTTGAGATAGCCATTTTGTTCAACGTAGTTGAAAGGTCCGGAAAATATGTCTTTGAGGATAACAACCCCCTCACAGCCCTCAGGTCAAGGGTTGTAAGTTATGCGCTGGGGCATATAAGGTTTTCATAGTAAGCTTTGTCGTAGAAACTTCAAAAGAGGCTCATTCGATTGGAAATTGAAGGGGCTAGAGCCCTTTTGAATAGTCGGAAGTGATTGGAGGCATCAAACGTCCCTCTCGAGCCCACCATTTCCCCAAACACATCCAATCAAAATTTTGAGATAGCAATTTTCTTCAACGTGGTTGAAAATTTCGGAAATTATGTCTTTGAGGATGACACTCCCCCCAGCCCTCAGGGCAAGGGTTGTAAGTTTTGTCCTGGGGGCTTCTAAGGTTTTTATTGAAAGCATTGTTGTAGAAACTTCAAAAGGGCTCATTCGATTGGAAATTGAAAGGGCTAGTGCCTTTTTTAATAGTTGAAAGTGATTGCAGAGCAGCTAACGGCCCTCTCAAGCCCACAATTTTCCCAAATACATTCAATCAAAATTTTGAGATAGCTTTTTTTAACGTAGGTGAAAATTCTGGAAATTAGGTCTTTTCTTATGACAACCCCATCACAACCCTCAGGACAAGGGTTGCAATTTATGCCTTGGGAGTATATAAAGTGTTTATAGAAAGCGTTGTCGTAAAAACTCAAAAAGGGCTCATTCAATTGGAAATTGAAAGGGCTAGTGCCCTTTTTAATAGTAGAAAGTGATTGGAAGGCTTGACATTTTTATAGTAAAGATCAATGTGGGTACAATGTATTATTGTTTTTTTCCTTTTTTTTCTTTTGTTTAGATCAGGGCACTTGGTATCGAAGGAGTTGTCTTTGAAAAGGGCTCATTCGATTGAAAGTAGAAAGGGCTAATGCCCTTTTTAATAGTCAAAAGCAATTGGAGGGCAACTAGCTCCCCCCCCCCCCCCCAAGCCCTACCTCCTATTTTCCCAATATGTTTAAAAACTAAATGTTGCCTTAAGATTAAATCAAAATGCACTGTGTTAATGCTAATTCCCAATAAGACATCTCAGCAATATCCCAAGAACGACTGAGCGTTATGTTCAAACTTTCGGGGGCTACTTCTTCTCTTAAAATTTAACCAAATCAAAATAGTGTAAGTGTATCCAAGCTATCAGAGAAAGTAAACAGATTTTTTTTGCGAATGGTATCTAGTTTTCTTTTTCAGGTCAACTAGAGGAGGTATGAAACTAAATTAAACACTACTATTTGTGTCAAGATTTTTAAAAGGGTGTATGTTGTTAAAAACTGCTGAAAATTTTTCTCCAGCATACAAATAGCAGGCCAAACTATAAAGACTTAAAATAAACGAAAAAAATTAAAGAATGATTTTCTTTATCCCTAAAAATACTATGTCAATATCAAACGAACAGAAATTAATTAAAAAAAAAAATTCCAAAAAAATAAGTTTTTCAAAGAAATGTAAAGAACTTAATTAAACCAAAAATGAGCAGAAATAAAATCAAATAATCTACCAAGCGTGAAACTACCACAAATCAGCATCGATAAATAAATGAAACCCAAAACGAACAGAAATTTGCAATAAATAACCGAGTCAAACTCAAGACGAGCAGAAATTAGCATGAGTAGGGCTCAAAACTCCTATGCCTTTCCAAGGCCAGAACATAATTTGCACTGTACTGAAAAAAATACAGATGAATGTGCATTGTCAGTTCAATATACATATACTGATATTTAGTAATCAAAATTTTAATATTATTTGATTTATTAAAGTTATAAAAGTAAAATATTTATATTTTTTGTTCAAACTTTTGGTTATCTTTTTAAGGTTTTTTTAATTGTTCTAACACCTTGTTAAAATATATAAAATTGTTTATGCAATTACCAGTTTTTTGCTCTTTACGCAATTTAATGTTTTTTCATACTGCAGTCTATTTAAAGGTATTGGATTATTACTACAAGTCTGATTTCTAATAACGATTTCTACTAAGCTTAAAACTTTTTGCTTTATTTTTTAAGGTTTTTTAATTGTTGTAATCCCTTGTCAAAATATATGAAAATATTTTTGGAATTACCAGTTTTTTGCTCCTTAAGCAATTTAATATAAATTTATCCATACATGAAATTTTTCAATTTTTCCACATAAGTGTGAAAAGTGTGACAATGTCATTGTCTTACTGATTTATATAAAAGGAACGTCACTCACATAATTTTTTTCCCTAAAATTAAGGCTCTACATTGTTTTTTCGGCCAAAATATCCCAAGCTGCCAATATTTCCGAAAAATATGGAGCCAGTTTCGAGAAAAAATGCATACATGCATGCATAAATGCACAATTATTGCTTGTTTATAAAGATTATATATATATATATATATATATATATATATATATATATATATATATATATATATATATATATATATATATATATATATATATATATATAAAAAAAAAATATATATATATATATATATATATATATATATATATATATATATATATATATATATATATATATATATATATATATATATATATATATATATATATATATTATATATATATATATATATTACAAATTTTTCGCATATTCAATTTTAGAAAAACATTTAGGCTGACTTTTTTGGCTTTTCAGATTCCTTAAGGTTTCATATAAACTGCTTTATATGGTAGCTTGGCCAAAGGTGTGAGTAGCAGGGGGGGACAATGTCATGTCACATTTCCCTGTCTCGAAGCTTGTGTCTCAGTTCTAGGCTACCTGGCTATAGGTCAGGTGCGAGACCTGGTTTTTAGCACTGAAGGGAATGCAGATGGAAGGGAATGCGTAGGGTTGTTCTCGATGTGTGGTTTCACCCTCCAATTTCTTATACAATATATTTTTTTTTTGTATTAGCATATCTTCGCAAGTAATGCTTTTGCTGTGCTACCGATTGATTTTGTGTCTGTTTTTTTATAATAAATTATTATTACTGGAAAAAAACATACATACGGTAATTCAAAAAATATATATAATGGAAAAGTCGTTTCCTATTAATTCAAGCCAGGGAGACCATAAATGGTATCAGAGTCGGAACATTCCGTCACTTATTACCCCATTTTCCCATAGTTTTTAATCATATAAAAAATTATTATAATGCCATACATTAACAAATTGGGAACGTATTAGGCTCTTTTGGGTCTACTGCCTATCATCAAAATCAAGAGGAAAGAGATTGAGAAAGCAACTAAAATATTGGTCTTGTTGAATCTACATTTTTATCAAAAGTCGACGTTTCCAGGCTCGTAGAAAATGAAACATTTCAAATATTTTTCACACTTCAGTCAGAGAAGTGTCAGGGGGGGGGGGAGACAAGACCGCATAAATTCAAGTGCACAGCATGTAGTTCAGTGCTCGCTCAGAGTTGCATTTTAATGTGACATATGCATTTTCATAAGGGGTGTAGGAACCCCCTGAATTTGCAAAAAAAGGAGATTCATAAACTTACGCTTCGACCAGAAAATGAGTTCTTCAAGTGATTAGTTTAAATACCCTAAAATAAAATCATGTGAAAAGCAGGTAAGAGCCACCTTTTACATTTCAATCAAGCAGGCCTGAAAGAGGGGGGAAACTTTCCATTGTTACTTTCAAAAATTAGAAAAAGAATAGCCGATTCGATTGAAGGACATAAAAATATTATAACGGGGGAATCAAGTTATTGGAATATCAGTGTAAATCCTGTATATACACCTCCAAATCTAAGTGTTGAGCATCATCCTTTTCAATTTCTTGAAGAATTAAGACAAGGACCATGATTAATTTTTTTGCTGTTGTCGCATCCAGGTGTCTGATACGACACGAAAAAGGCACAAGCTTAACTTGTTGCATAAAAACATTTTCAGTAAAGCAATAGTAATTCCTCGCCATAGAGAAGAGGAAGGGTTAGAGGAAGGGAAGCCCCGCCCCATGTATAAATCATGATTTCTGATAATTCTATTTTTCAATACTACACCACTTTTATTTCAAATAACATAATCTTTTAACCTTTGCTTATGCATCGAACTATTTTTTTTTCTAGGCAGTTCTTGTCCTCCATGTGCTTGTACAACCGAAGCTCCAACAAGTATGTCATTTTAAATCTTTCTGATGTTTATTTACGTATATTTTCGTATCATTGTCTTATTTACGTGCTTCTGTTATTTGTTCTACTTTAATTCTTGTTACTACTATTACTTTTGATGCTACAAATTACTGCCCACAGAAGCTGTGACTGCCACAAGACTATCTCCTTGTCTTTGCGCTACCTTCTACTTTCATTCCTAGCTCGCATCCTTATCACTTCCCAACTAACACTAAATACTTTAAATTTCTAAACTGTGTTTTGAGCGTTCTTTTTTTAACTTTTGTTTTACCCTGTTTGTTCAGGAGATATTTGAACCCCGGGCCACAAAGCTTACATCATTTATTCAGGATTTAAGCTTTGTTTAGTTCTTTTCTTTTGTTGGATACATTTTTATACAATTTGGCCTTTTCTTTAGTAATCTCCTTTGAGAAATACAATTTTTTTAAAGTGTATACTATACAAAATTTTTAAAGCTCTTCAGGCTCTCGCAACAATTTCACTTTATCACAACAATGACACAGTATGATATTGACTCAATCAGTTGAATAATAGCTTGATATTTGATTTTCTGTCATGGGTGTCCATGGTGGTTAATATACAATGAATAAACCCACCCTCTCCTCCTTCTTCCCCTTGAAAAGACAAAATTGCATTAAAATTACACATTTTTGTGTTATTTGGAAGTAATTGGAAAACATTATCTTCTTGTAAAATGTTTCTTCCGTTTCTGACCGGATGTTGAAGTTTCAAATAATCTGTTCGTTTTTTCTGGAATAATATTCCCCATATAACAGGCTGAATACAACTAAGTCATACAATTTTTATGATTAAAGCTAAAAAAAAAGTCAGAATATGTTCATTCTCTTTTGTTTTTCTTTCAGCTCCGGGGCCATCTCTGACATTCGAGAGGCAGCAGTATAATGCTGAAGTGGTTGAGAATGTTCAAGGATACAATATTCTAACTGTTAGGGCAGACCACTCTGGTGGAATGACAGTTAGCTATGCTTTAGATATAGGTCAAGGTAAGTTTATATTTTTTTTTTCTAAACATTTAAAACATTTTAATCTTGTGTGGCATCGGAGCCCATCTATAATCCAAAGTATTGTTCTTTCACTGAAATAGCTGTAGAAGTGATATAAAATGTTGAAATAACTGCCACATAAACTATGAAAAGTCGAGGTAGCAAAATGATTTGTTGAAATTTGTGGATCTTCATATTACATAACATCATATCTCCATAGTTATTTGTTGATAATCGATTGAGTCTTTGGAATATACCTATTCTCGTTTCTTGAGCACTTTAAATCTCCAGAATTCAATGATTGGTTAAAAAGATAATCCAGTACAATCAAATCATACGTAAAATCTAAGTCTAAGATTTTTTTACTTCCGCATTTGATAGTGAATTCTTCTATAGCCTATTCTGGATTCATTAGGAGCACGTCTACCAAATTAATCCACATAAGCAGGGATAAAACACAACATTGATTATCTCTTGCCTCCACACCGAACCAACTACTAATCTTGCTTCCATTCTTACTCACATATATTATCATCGTATATAATTCTAATCACTATAACAAGCTTTGCTGATACTTCATAGAAGGATAAGAGCCTCACTAAGGCTTTTTCATAAGCTGAATAAATGCATGTCCAGAACCTACAAAACAGGACTGAACGGGGTGTGATGATTCACACAACTTTGAGTTATTAATATAGGTGTGAAAACTTGATCAACGCACCTCTGCTTCTTAAAACTAAGCTGCATCTGCTTTTCTCTTTTAATTTTTATCTACACATATTTTATTCTAATAAGAATCATGTACTTATACTAATTTGCGCCGTTTACGTAGTTCACTCAAAGACGGTCTTTTGGGAAATAACTGTGACTTTACAACTTTGCTTTACTAGCTGTGATTCCAAGGTCAGTATATTAAAATTGGAAAGCTAGTATGATTCTCAAAGTTAATACCAGTTGTTCATGCACTGGCACAGCCACTCGATGTCAAAGTTAGGAAAATCATGTGTGAATATGTAGTCTTTCACCAAGCATTTTCTGTAAGATATCTTTTCCAAAGATGGGCCTCCCCTAAAATGCAGTTAACCTTTTCCTATAATGACTTCGTACAGCACAGCTTTTAAATGCACTGAAACTCCGTTTTGTTGGATATCCTGCGAGAGTATTCATGTAAACCCATATTAGTTGATTCCTCAAAAAGGAAGTTCAACGGACACAATACTAGGAAAAAACAAGGTAAATTGTATACCTGTGGCACTTAAGGCGTTCAGTTTTTTGTGGAATATGTGCATGAAAATGCTCATAGAAGGAAATAAGCATATGTTTATCTTATTACGATTTGGGACAATATTCTGATTGTTTGAGACTATTCCGAACTAACTAATTCCTTGTAAATATTAGCTTCTGGAGAATCCTTCGATTATTCGATTCAGATGGTGATTAAATAACAAAAATTTTTACTGAGAGTAAGGAGCAACATTAAAACTCAAAACAAACATAAATTATTCCGTATATGAAGGGGTTGTCCTCCTACTCAATATCTTGCTCTTTATGCTTAAGCCATTAGAACTTTTAAATAAAGCTTCCTGTTCTAACTAAATCTCCTAAACACCCCTAAAACCCCCCAAACCCCCCTAAAAATCGTCTCACAATTAAAGAAACGAGATTTTGTGCATGATTCTAATTTGAAAAACTATTACATGTTCGCACTTCACTAACTTTTGACTATGAAGCCTTTTTTTGTTGTAGGCTAATTGAATAATTTAGGGCACTTGTCCAGAGAAGATGCTGGCTAATGTGCTTTTAAAATTATAATTTTTGCCTCATATTTGTAATTAGTCAACTCAAAGACCCGTAAATAACACCTTTGATTGAAATTAAATAAAAAAAACAAGTTTTTTTAACTGAAAGTAAGGAACGACGTTAAAACTTAAAACGAACAGAAATTATTCCGTATATGAAGGGGGCTGTCCCCTCCTCAACGCCTCGCTCTTTACGCTAAAGTTTTTTTATTGTTAAAAAAAATAGAGTTGTGAGAAAGTCAAACTTTAGCGTAACGACCGAGGTATTGGAGAGGGGACAATCCTTTTCATATATGGAATAATTTCTGTTCTTTGTAACTTCTAACGTTGTTCCTTACTTTTAGGTTAGAAAAATTGTTTTTTTATTTAATTTCTGAACGTGTTTGAATTAATACAAGTTTTGATTTTTGTTCCTTGTACATGACTAATTACAACAAAATTTGCATATTATATTTGGTTAAATGGCTTTCTCGAAACTTGTTTAATTTTATTTACGAACGTTTT
This sequence comes from Artemia sp. Qi Xiang Cuo, assembly GCF_049724085.1. NCBI lineage: Eukaryota > Metazoa > Arthropoda > Branchiopoda > Anostraca > Artemiidae > Artemia > Artemia sp. Qi Xiang Cuo. Next base: position 39,291,990 of record NC_142795.1, read on the forward strand.
TATTAGTAATAAATATACGTCACTTAGAATTAACTTACGTAACGAACTTCTATATTCATAAATTTTTAACATGTATATTAGGGGGTCCGCCCCCTAGTCAATACCCTGCTCTTTCAACTATAGTTCAAATTTTTTTTTTCCAGTTCTTTAAAAATGACCTCTTAATCACAATCAGTTGATCAGTTGAAAAACTTTTTTTTTTTTATTTAATTCCTGATCTTTTTCTTTAATAATGCTGGGAAATCCGGCGCCCCCTTCATAGCAATGTCCCTTCCCCCATGAAAACTTCCTTCATGGAAAGATCCTTCCATATAGCCCCCGACCCTCTCCTTCCCCCAACTACCACAAAAAATCTCCTCTGACAAAGTCAGTATACTTCCCAATAACCAATACTATATGTTAACATTGAGTAAAGTTCATAACTTTCAGCCCTCCCCCTGGGGACTTTGGGGGATTAAGTCATACTAAAAGACATATTTCTTATATTTTCGACCATTCTGAACAAAATGGCTATCTCAAAATTTTGATCGGGTGACTTTGGGAAAAAAAATGAGCGTTGGAGGGGGCCTAGTTGACCTCCATTTTTTTTGGTCACTTAAAAAGGGCACTATAAATTTTAATTTCCGTTCCAATGAGCCCTCCTACGATATTCTAGGACCACTGGGTCGATACGATCACCCCTGGGTAAAAAAAAAACAAAAAAAAAAACAAACAAATAAATAGATAAACACGCAACCGTGATCTTTCTTCTGGCGAAAAATGGAAAATTACACATTTTTTGTAGATAGGAGCTTGAAACCTCTAAAGTAGGGTTCCCTTATACGCTGAATATGATGGTGTGATTTTCATTAAGGTTCTATAACTTTTAGGGGGCTTTTTCCCCTTTTTTCGAAAATCAGCCAAATTTTCTCAGGCACGTAACTTTTGATGGGTAATATTAAACTTAATGAAACTTATATATTTGAAATCATAATTAAAATCTGATTCTTTTGATGTATCTATTGATATCAAAATCCCGTTTTTTAGAGTTTCGGTTACCATTGAGCCGGGTCGCTCCTTACTTACAGTTCGTTACCACGAACTGTTTGATTTTGTCTAAGATATGTTCTTACCTTGGTTCGATTTCGGGAAGTCATTTGATCATTTATGGCCACTCTTAGACCACCATTAAGCAATCACGAGTAGAAAGAATTGCAACTTCTCTGCATTTTGAAGTTAGGGGGATGGCCAGTGGGATTATAACTAATGAACAGTTCGTGGTAACGAACTGTAAGTAAGGAGCGACCCGGCTCAATAGTAACCGGCTCAATAGAAACTCTAAAAAACAGAATATTGATAACAATAGATACATCAAAAGAATGAGATTATTATGCTGATTTCAAATGTATAAGTTTCATGAAGTTTAGTCTTACCCATCCAAACTTACCCGCCTGAGACAATTTGCTTTATTTTCGAAAAAAGGGGGAAACAACCCCTAAAAGTCATAGAACTTTAATGGAAATCACACCATCAGATTCAGCATATCCAAGAACACTACTATAGAAGTTTCAAGCTACTATCTGCAAAAATGTGGAATTTTGTATTTTTTGCCAGAAGAACAATCACGGATGCGTGTTTATTTGTTTTTGTTTTTTTTCCCAGGGGTGAGTGTATCAATTCCGTAGTCCTATAATATCGTGAGAGGGCTCATTTTAACGAAAATTAAACGTTCTAGTGCCTTTTTTAAGTGACCCAGAAAATTGGAGCATAGTCGCATAGAGCATAGTTTGTTCAGCATAGTCGAAAATATAATTAGTATGTCTTTGAGGAAGACTTAATCCCCCACAGTTCCTGGGGTAAGAGCTGAAAGTTATAAAATTTGCCCATTGTTTACATATAGTTTTGGTTATTGGGAGGTATAAAGCCGTTTTCAGGAGGAATTTTTTTCTGGGGGGGGAGGAGGGGGTCGGAGTAGGGGCTACGGGGGAGAATCTTTCCATAAAGGATATTTCCTTGGGGGAAGGGATATTCCTATGAAGGGGGCGCTGGATTTCCCAGCATTATTTAAAAAAAGATAAGAAATTAAATAAAAAAATTAAGTTTTTTTCAACTAAAAGTAAGGAGCAACATTAGAAGTTAAAACGAACAAAAATGATTACGTATATGAGGGGGTCTGCCCCCTATTCAATACCTCGCTCTTTACGCTATAGTTTTTCTTAGTATTTTCAAAAGAGCTATCTATTCTAATAAACCGGCCTTTGTGATTCAGGGGTTTGTGATTTGAGCCAAATTCGAACTTTAGCTGTGAGGTATTGACTAAGGGGTGCACTGCCTAATATACGTAATAAAAACATACGAATATAGAAATTTGTTACGTAAGTTAATTCGTTAGTTACGTCAGAACAAAATTTCGAGAAAGCCATTTGGCCAAAAAAAGGAAAATTAATATGTGAATTTCGTTTTAATTATTCATGTACGGTGAGCCAAAACCAAAGCTGCATTAATTCAAAAACACAGAAATTAAATAAAAAAAGAAGTTTTTTTAACTGAAAGTAAGGAGCGACATTAAAACTTAAAACATAAAAAATTATTCCGTATTTGAAATGGGTTGTCCCCTCCTCAACGCCTTGCTCTTTACGCTAAAGTTTGACTCTGTCTTACAACTTTATTTATAAAACAATAAAAAACGTACGCTTAAAGAGCGAGGTATTGACTAGGGGGCGAACCCCCTCATATACGTAATCATTTCTGTTCGTTTTAAGTTTTAATGTTGCTCCCTATTTTCAGTTGAAAAAAACTTGTTTTTTTTATTATTTAATAAAGTAATAAGCCCAGGTTTAGGTTGACCGAGGATTTCAAATTCATTATATATTGTTGATTGCTCCATATTAAGTTGGCTTTGCAAATTCAGATACAATTAACCTTTTACTATGTGATCTTGTTTTCAATAATATCTGAACTCCTTGCGTCGAATCCACAGTGACTATTTATTACTTTGATTTGAAAAATATTGTTAAAGAATCATCATGGGCATTAATGAATCTGTTTTCAGACAATTCAGCGTTTGGAAGATTTAGCATATCAGAATCAGGTGTAATTACAACAACTCAGCCTTTACCAACAGAACCCAAGTATTATGTATTTATAGCAACTGCTTTTGCTGGTGGACTTGCTGACAATGCTATTGTAAGTCTCAATTTTTATATATAAGAAAACAAAAACATAATCGCTGTTCATGGGCTGTTCTGTATGATAATATTTCTATGAGAATTTCATGGTAGATCATTTATATCTTATTTTTAAATTAATTTAAAAAAAAAACTTTCCAAAAATAAGTTTTTCAAAGAAAAGTAAAGGCCATTTTAAACTTAAGCTCAGCAGATACAAATACCTTTTAAAATTCAGACTCGAAACGACCAGAAATTACCATTAAAGAATAAATGAAACCCAAAACGAACAGAAATTTAATAAACAATCCTAGCAAAAACATACAAGTAATAATATAAATGAATAAACAGATCTTAAAGCGAGTAATGCTTCGATTGAATATGAAAATCAAGCTTAAAACGAAAAAAAATATTTTCCTATTGAAGTATAAATGAAACTTAAAACGAACAAAATTTAAATAGACAATCAATGCAAACAAACTCACAATAGATATTAATGTACATTAATAAATAAATCTTAAAACGAGTGAAACTTAAATTGAATATGCAAATCAAGCTTGAAACAAACAAAAATCACTACAAACAAGAGTTTGGGTATGACCTCCTTCTCTCACTGTAAAAGCCCAAAACCTACTGCGTCATTGGCACTTTACTGAAAATTAATTTTATGACAAATATTTTCTTTTGTACTTAATACTGAAATTAAACATTAAAATTATAATAACATTTTGAACTGACGAGCTGTTACCAATTAATATCACTCTGTATCAAATATTCAGTTTAATTTATTAGCTCTTTTTAAAGTTGTTAAAGACGAATATAGTTTCACTACAAACAAGTGTTTGGATACTGCCTCCTTCCCTAACTATAAATAAAAACCAAAAGCCTACTGCGTCATTGGCGCTTAACTGAAAACGAATTATATTATAAATATTTTATTTTCCAGTTCTTACAGCATTGAAAATGAAAATACAGCGAAATAAATTTTTGAACTGATGGATCTTTCAAAAATTAATCTGACTATACTTCAAATATTCAATTTTATGTTGTTTATACTTTCCAAGACTGTTCAAGACGCATATAGTTTTCAGTAAAGTGCCAATGACGCAGTAGGTTTTACACTTTTACAGTGAGAGAAGGAGGTCATACACAATCTCTTGTTTGTAGTCATCTTTGTTCGTTTAAAGCTTGATTTGCATATTCAATTTAAGTTTCAATCGCTTTAAGTCTTTTTTATTAATTTAAATTAATATATATTGTATGTCTGTTTGTATTGATGGTTTATTTAATTTATATTCGTTTTAAGGTTCATCTGTATTTCAATAGGAAAATATTTTTTTCGTTTTAACTTTGATATACACTTTCAATCTAAGCATTACTTCCTTTAAGATCTATTTATTCGTTTATATTATTACTTGTTGTATGTTTTTGCTATGATTGTTTATTTAATTTCTGTCCGTTTTGGGTTTCATTTATTCTTTAATAGTAATTTCTGGTTGTTTTGAGCTTGAATTTTAAAAGGTATTTGTATCTGCTGAGCTTTAGTTTTAAATGGCCTTCACTTTTCTTTAAAAACATATTTTTAGGAAAGTTTTTTAATTTATTTTTGTTCATTTTTGATTGCAAAAAGTTTCAAGTTTTTAAAAATTCCTTATTTCAAAATGAAGCAATTAAAAAAAAAAAATCAAATATTCATCGAAGTATTAAAACTGGTATCAAAGTAACAATATCAAAGTGAAAAAAATGTGTTTGTGTCAACCTCGGAGTTTTTATTATCTGATGTTTGAACTATTTTTAACAAAATTGCTATCTCAAAATTTTTATCGGATGGGTTTGGGGAAAAAGGGCGCGGGAGGACTAATTAATCTTCGGTCTTTTTTGACTCTTTAAAAGTGAAGTATAACTTTCTATTTTCAATCAAATGAGCCCTCTCTAAAGTTTATACGAGTATCGCTTCTATTAGAACCATATATATCCCCCGAGTATAACTTAAACCTCCTGTCCCTGGGCCCTGGGGGGTTGTGTCGACCCCGGAATATTAATACCTGATGGCTCAACTATTTTTAACAACATGATAACCTCAAATTTTTATCGAATGGGTTTATCTATCCGTTAAACGCAAAGGCGTGGAGGGCGGGAGGGGCTATTTGCCCTCCTATCTTCTTTCACTCTGAGAAAATGAAGTACAACTTTTAATTTCCATTGAAATGAACTCTCTCTGAATTTTATAAGAGCATCTCTTTCATAAGACCCACATACGGCCCCATGAAATAGCTTAAAATGCATCTCCCTGGGCCCTGGGGGGATGTGTCGGCACCGGAGTTTTTGTTATCTGACCTTTGAACTATTTTGGAAACAATGGGTCCCTCAAAGTTCTTATCGGATGGGTTTGAGGAAAATAGGGTGTGGAGAGATGGGCTAGTTTCCCGCCGATCTCTCTAAACTCTTAAAAAGTGAACGAGAACTTTCAATTTCCAATCATATCAGCCCTCTCCGAAGTTTATACGAGCATCCCTTCCATAAGAACCATATATGCCCCCAGAGCAATACTTACAACGCCTGCTCTGGGTTCTGGGGGGGGGGGTGTTGACACAGGACTTTTCCTTATCTGAACTTTGAACTATTTTTAACGAAATGGCCATACGTAAAGGAGTTTTGTTTGAACTATTTCTTAACAAAATACCTATCTCAAAATTTTTATCTGATGTATTTAGGGCGTGGAGGAGGGTGCTAGTTGTCCTCCATTCTCTTTTGACTCTTAAAAAGTGAACTAGAACTTTCCATTTCTAATCAAATGAGCCCTCTCTGAAGTTTATACTATCGTCCCTTTCATATGAACCATATATGCCCCAGGGCATAACTTACAACGCCTGCCCCGGGCCCTGGGGGGTTGTAACGACACCTGAGTTTTTGTTATCTGACTATTGAGCAATTTTTAACTTAATAGCTATCTCAAAATTTCTATTGGATACATTTGGGGGAAAGGGAAGTGAGGGGGGGCTAGTTGCCCTCCAATCTCTTTTGACTCTAAAAACCTGAACTAGAACTTTCAATTTCTAATTAAATGAGCCATCTCTGAAGTTTTTACGAGCATCCTTTCAATAAAAACCATATCTTTCCCCAGGGCATAACTTACAACACCTGCCCTCGGGCCCTGGGGGGCTGTGTCGACCCCAGGGTATTCGTTGTATGGTCTTTGAACTATTTTTGAAAATAAAGGTATCTCAAAGTTCTTATCAGACGGGTTTGAGGAAAAAGGGCGTGGAAGGGGGAGGGGGGAGGTAGGTGCCCTCCAATCTCTTTTGACTCTTAAAAAATGAACTAGAACTTTCAATTTCCAATCAAATGACCCCTCTTTGAAGTTAATACGAGCATTCCTTCCATAAGACCCATATATGCCCCCAGGGCATAACTTACAACGCCTGCCCCCGGGCCCTGGGGGGTTGTGTTGACACCGGAATTTTTGTTATGATCTTTGAACTATTTTTAACAAAATAACTATCTTAAAATTTTTATTGGATGCATTTGGGAAAAAAGGGTTTGGGGGGAGCTGATACCCTCCAATATCTTTTGACGCTCAAAAAGTGAACTAGAACTTTCAATCTCCAATCAAATGAGCCCTCTCTGAAGTTTATACCTGCATTCCTTCCATAAGAACCATATATGCCCCCAGGGCACAACTTGGGCAGGACCCCCGGGTCCTGCTCAAACGTATAATTTCCAAAACTTTCAGCTACGTTGAACAAAATGGTTATATCAAAATTTTGATTGGATGTCTTTGGGGAAATGGCGGGCGTGAAAGGGGTGTCAGTTGCCTTAGAATCACTTTCGACTATTAAAAAAGGGAACAAGCCATTTTAATTTCCAATTGAATGAGCCCTTTCTGAAGTTTCTACGAAAACGCTTTCTATACAAAACCTTATATGCCCCCAGGGCATAACTTACACAAACTTACGTTTGTGCCGTCTTGCTTACATTTGGAAAAAATAGACAAAACAATAAACTGGGATCCGCGAGCGTTGAGTAGAAGTATTACGTGTGATACTGTTTAGGATTATGCTTCCAATTTTGGAAAAGAGCAGGTAATCATTTATGCTTTTCAACTTCATTTATGCGATGCTATCTACTATGTTTCATTTAAGCCGAGTTTGTTCTTCTGCACGTGGAGATGGGTTGAGTTTTGCCAAATTGCATATCCTGACAAAGAAAAAGAAGATACCAGAAACCACCAAGGTCTTAGAGATTGTTTGAAAAGAAACGAGGAAAAACTGGGTTTAATTAATCTAAGGCATTCTGTGTAACTCCAAGGTTTACCAGCTATGCAGAAATACAGTAGTGCAATGAATACACTAATTGTTGATTGTCGATTCTAAAAAGTACTCCTTTATTTTATTGTTCACCAACTTAGTAACACAATTTACACAAAAAGATAGTTCGATGCATTGAGCCCCTAGAATCCTTCAGGCAGGATTCACAGCTATTGAACGCGGTTACTGGTGCACACACTCCACCATCTGTAAACGCAGACGATGCCAAATCTATGGGAGAAACAGTTCTGATGGATGTGGAAGCTAAAGATATTGACGAATATGTTTTCAGGAGAAAGGAGAAAACTGTAACTATGGCTTAGAAGTCATCTGTGGTGATAGATGGTGAAAGAGAAATGGTTGGTCCAGCTATAATCTTCCCAAGTCCAGCCGCAGTGGGAAATATCAGTGGTTCCGACTTAAATGAGCTTCTGTCGTTCGAGCTGTGTAATTTCTCAAAACTGCTCTTTAGTTCGTTCAAGGTGATGAGGACAGCTGACAAAACCTCTCTAACAAATGCACCGATGAAAAATAAAGGGCTCGATGATCCAGTGACATTGCCAACCTCCCAGAATGTTTTGGATGGTGGCTGACTAATCCACAAAATCCCTTGGACTGCCAGACCCACATATTCTGAGGTGGCAGGACCTTACGTAGGTAGATTATGTAGATTTATATTCAATCTAGTGCAGATGACAAAATAGTTTTTTAGGGGCTTAAAGGGAGAGTCAGCTTTTACTCCTCTCCCTAAAATAACCTTTTCCCCGAAAATAACCCCTGCAGGAAATACCCTCCCAGAAAATACCCCAGAAACTCCTCTTCACGGAAAATATCCTCCCTCCCCCTCGCAGAAAATAACCCATTGGAAAATAATACCCCACAAAAAACAACCCAGAAAATACCTTCCCCCTACGGTTAGTTGGTTTCCAATTACTTTTGACTTATAAAAGAAGGACTGACTCTCAATTTCCGATGTAATGAGCACCCTACAAAGTTTCTGTAACCAAAAGGTGCAGGTTGGGATAAGGGAAGGATAGTTCCACTCCTATATGGAATAAATTCTGCTGATTTTGGGGTTTAATGTTAATTTTTACTTTCATAATAACAGTACATACCGGAAATAAACCCTCCCCCTCCATTGGAAAAAGTTCGGGATACTGCCCTCTCCCTCCTTTATCAATAGAAGTAATTCTGTATTTATCTGAAAGCTCCATGAAATTTTGGATGTTTTGGCATTAAAATGCATCCTTTGAGGCATTTGCCTTCCTCTCTAAGTACAAAAGAATCAGAGAACCCCATTGTAGAGGTTTAAAGCCCTTGTATGGAAATGTTTGAAGTTGTAAAACAACAGGGAATTTATCTAAGACAATGAAATTTGTTTAGATTTTAAAAATATTTCGGCTAGTTAGGGAGGGAGGGAGATGCCTCAAAGGGTGCATTTGAATGCGAAAACATCCCAACTCTCATTGAAGCTTCATATAAATACATAATTAGTTCTAAGGAAGAGACGAAGGGATTATGGAGGCATAAATTGACGTATAAACCCCAGGGCAGTGCCCAGGATTCTTGTTTTTTGGGGTATTTTTTCGGGCAGTAGGGGAGGGGGAGTACAAAAAAAATGCGAAATTTATGTTTAATCCATCCAAGGATATTTCTGGTCTATGCTTTTATTAAGAAAGTAAAGGGTAACATTTAACCCCAAATGAGCAAAACTTATTCCGTATAAGAGTGGCACTGCCTCTCCTTCATCCCCACCTCCGTCTCATGGTCTTAGAAACTTCGGAGGATGCTCACTCGATCAGAAATTGAAAGTTTTGGTCCTTTTTTTATAATTCGAAAGTGACTGCAGACCAACCAGCCGCGGGAGGGTATTTTCGGAGGTGGGGTGGGTATTTTCCACGGGGGGGGGGGGGTATTTTCCGTGTGGGAATTTTCCGTTAAGTATTTTCCAAGGGAGGATTCTTTCCAGGGGGTATTTTCTGGGAGAATTTTCTGGGGGAGTAAATGCCTAGTTTCGGTTTAAGGGTAGAGGAAACACCACACACATTAATTTAATATAATTTTTGTCTTTTTAGCTTAAATTCATTATTAATCACAAGTTATCTTCTATTTTGCGTCTCGAACACTCATCAAACGTTTCCCGGGGCTACAAATGAGAAAACGATATGTAAATAAACTTCGATTTATTTAAAGTTTCCAAGATTATATCTCTAAGCTTTTCATTTTTAGATTCGAATCCAGGTCATATCTGGCGTAAATTGTGGCCAACCTTTGTTCCAAGAAGTATTCTTTATCGCAGACCTAAACGAGGAGGAAAGGAAGAGTAACTTTATGCAGGTTTATGTAGCCAATCCATCGAACGTATTTTACTACATATCAGACGTGGATCCAGAGGATTACTACGGTGAGACTATGCTATCATTGTAGTTTGAGGGGCTGAAAAAAAATTAGTACATGCACTACTAGTTCAACGTAGAAACCTTGTTCATGATTCTTGCATATGACATGGATTACTAATTTCAAGTCTGTGCAGTTCAAACACTTATTTTGCGTAATTTCTAGTCACGTATTACAAACTCGTAATCAAGGCCAAGCCAAATACTAACCTAACCTCCTTTCTTAATTGCAACAGTATCATTCTCGTACATAGCACTAATTTGTTTAATGGGCTCAACTTTTATACGATACAAGGACACGACCTTTACTAAAGCTTTCTATTAACTGCTTCAAATGCCAGTTCCTAATTTGTAAGACTGAGAAAAAAGGGGTCTGACTATTCAGACACTGCTTAATTATTAGTCCAGGAGCAGATGTATCATTAACGGATTATTCCCCTTCCCCTAAAACCAAACTGTTCCTCTTTTAAATCTCTATCTACAACATCTCTTAGTTAATAGGTATCGTAATGCTAAGTATTTTGTTCCCTATAGTATTCAATCAATGCAAGGGCGGATCTAGGATTTTTTTCGGGGGGGGGTTACTAATTTTTGACTCAGTTTTCGACTAATTTTACTGATTTTTACCTAGGTTTTACTAATTTTCGACTTATTTTCGACTCGGTCATAAATTTTTTTTGGGGGGGGGGGGGGGTTCAAACCGGGTAACCCTTCCCCCCCCCTGGATACGGCCTTGATCTAATGGCTCCGTAATTACCACTCTCGCTCTCATCATTCTTCTTATGGAGGAGCTTAGTTGAAGTTTCCTTAAATCCACTAGGTATGTCTTATTTTTTGAAAATCATAAACTTCAACTTCTCTTTATTATCAACAGCAGTAGTATCCTGTAGATAGATATCATGTCCCTATTACTTTTGATCTAATTTCAACGACGTCACCTATTAATTATTGAATTCTGCGGTACTGTCACTTAGGGCCATTATTTCATTAAATATTGCATCATAGGACTGCGTAATAATTTTTATTTACTAAAGCTGTTCCATCTTCCATGGATATAAGTAAAGATAGTTGGTATATTTTCTTACAGTAGAGAAGCGTTGTCCAAACAGATAACCGTACAATTACAGTTTGTTTCAACTTTTTTGACATCTCGGAATGTTACCTACAGTTACCTAATGCCACTAAAAGTTGCTTGTATGTGTATTTGAAACATAGGTTATGCTTCTGCTCTTTGTATAGAAGAATCTTTTGTATTTTTTTAATCAGTTTATTGACTAGTGTATGCAGAGAAGATATTTTGTCTATTGATGAGACTCTATAAGATAATATTTATGTCTCGATCCATAATCGAGTGAGTGATTAAAAAGGCTAAGATTCAAGGTGTTACAGTGTAAAATTATATCGTTTTCAACCCATTGTTATACCATGTTCACATTCGGAGGAGAATCAGCTCTTGCAAATGGATGTACAACCAATATTTTAGATTTGATTGTCAAGAACTAAGGTTTTCTAAATAGAATTGTCTAGATTTCGATGTCAAGGAATAAGGTGACTTGACATGATCGCATCGAACTAGTAGTTGTAGTTGAAAATAACTGGAGCAGCACTGATCTGAACCAAAACTTAGTTTTACTGCCCATTTTAAGTAACAAAAGACATTGCATTACAGTAAAGGGCTAACCTCTGTCATTTTTGTCTCTCAAAATGGCAATTTTGCACCAAATAGGTACAAGATGCTATTGAAAAACACTGTGAAATATCCAATTGACTTGGAACTATCGGAAACCTATTTAAATGGCTAATTCCAATATATTTTTTTTACTGATAAGTCGATTATGTATAGCAAATTACATAAATTTTGAATGAGTCTTGAATGAAATTTATTCATTAAGACTAATCTGTATTTTTATGACGAGGGATTGCCATCTCTTGCATGTGGACATGCATTTTTTTTCTTTTTGCTAACTGATTTTTATTACAACTTTTTTTTTTCTGCTAAGTAAATTCTAATGGGCATTCTTTTTTTCCTCAACAAGTTTTAGTATTGCAATAAGAAAGTCCAAAATCATGCATTTATTTCAGAAATGGCGTTTGATATTTAAGTGTTTTTGAGCTTGCCAGTCAAAAAAATATGGCTAATACTGCAATAGGAAAGTTCGAAATAGAAAAATATCAACTATATATTCAAAAATGGGGTGGGTTTCCATATATAGTGGAATTTAAGGGTTACATACTATGCCTAACAGCATATTTAAAGCAACTTGTGGGTCACACGCATTTCACAAACATACACTGAACATACATCTGATTTCCCTGGTATTGTACAATTCCAAGACTCATTCCAAGACTCACATCATATGCCACAAAAGCATATTTCAAGTAAATTATAGATCATGGCATGATTTCCGATGCTGATTCTTGTAGTATTGTAATATTGTTTTAAAAACATTATATTTCTGCCTAGAGAAATAAGGATACTTAGCGTCCAATACATTATGTACAATATAATAACGTCCAATACATTTGAAAACATGTTTTAAGTAATTTTCGAGTCACTTGGCATTTCAGATGTATACATGTGCAATATATCTAATTTTCATATCATTGCTAGATAGTTGTAAAAAATTAGTTTAAATCTCAGCTTAATACTAAAGAAACGCTTTACAATTACGAATTGTGCAGTAAAGTCTTTGATCAGAGTTGCAATTCATCCACATACATGAGAGTTCACATATGAGAAAACCTCTCCAGGATCTTACTGGGATAGGCGATTCAAGCAGCTTAATGTCTTTTGATACACCATCTATTTGAGAAGTGGAAAACTTTAGTTTTGACGTGGATGTTTCAAAGAAAGAATTCGGATTAAAAGTCTGAGACAATTTAGAAGGTTAAAAATAACATTCGACTGTTATAGAATGGACATCTTTTTCTTATGAAAGGCTTGCATCTTTTCCTAGTTGATACATCTAATATATATTCCTAATGAGCTTTTTAGCAGTTCTTTTATACACATAAAAATGTATTTCTAAACAAATTTGCATGGGTTATCATCGTTAAAATAAGATATCCTTAGAGCACTCAAATTATTAAACAAATAAGAGAGGGTATTTTCCACCACATATTTATTCAAACTTCATGCATCCATTAAATGTTGAAGATATTTGTAGATTCATGTCCACTTCGACAGTGGACATGAAATTTACAGTTGTGCATTGAACCCATATTTTGGCTCGAAAAATCTTGCACTTTCTGGCGTTGAACATTTTGTCTTACTCTCAATAAACCTCTTAACATGATGTCTCTAGAATGTGTAGGATATACCGATAGGAGTGAAAAATTCTACAAATTTCCTAGTTTGAAGCAGACATACACAATGTCCAATCTTTATATTTGACGTGCTACAATTAACTATTATAACAATATTGTTGTTACTTTGAATGGTAAAACTAAACTTTAAAGCTGTAACATTAGAATTTCAATTTTAAAACTGAAACTTTAAAAACTAAGACTTAAAAACTAAAGTTAACCTAGAAAATGAAATACTAGAACTTTAGAATTAAGGCTTAAGAACTCTAATTATAAAAGTAAAACTTAAAAACAAAATCTTTAAAATTAAAACTAAAAATGTAGAAATACAAAACTAGACTTTTAAAATAAAAATTTGAAACTTAAACTTTCAAAAATAAAGCTTTCAAATTTAAAACTGAATCCGTAAAAACTAAAGCTCTAAAATTATACTTTAAGACTTTAAAACTAAAAGTTTGACACTTTATAACTAACCCCTTTAAAATAAAACTTGAACACAAAAAGTAAAAACTGAAGCCTTAAAGCTAAAACTTTAAGTCTAAGACTAAAAGCTTAAAAAAATAGAACCTAAGCACTTGAATGTAAGAAATGTAAGTCTAAAACTTTAAAAGTAGAACTTTAAAACTTCATATTTTTCATCTGTTGTTACTTTCTTCTTTTACGTTTAAGAACCTTTAGGAATTTTCCCATCGATAATGTGATTTTTCTTTGAATTTCTTACCATCATTTAGAGATTTTTACTATTAAATATGTGATTTTCTAGGGATATTTTCACCAGTTATTTATGAATTTTGAAAACATGAATCAGAAACCCTGACAAATTTAGAAACACTGAAATTAGAATTAGTCTCTTGGTTTCAAAACAGATTTTATAGATATCATTTGTACAATTGAATATTACCAAATTGTGTGATTTTACACTATTGGACGTTAAGAAACTGGACATTAAATTGAAAATAAAAGCAGTAAACATTGTGGTAGGTAGTGTGGTCTTCGAAAATATTTACATGACTAGGATATAAATTTATTAAAATGATTTAACATTACTAAAAAAAACAATTCTAGGCAAATGTATCTGAAATGACCGAAATCTACTACTTACTTGAATTGTTTTTTTTAGGCTTACGATAGGACTACCAGTCGAGGCATCAAGTTACTTTGTTTCTTAAGACTAATTCCTAAAGGGCTCGTTTGGATCAGCATCATTTACCCCACCAGCAGTAATTTTTGTAGGCAGATCATTTTGAACAGGCGGCTCTGATTGGACAGTCAATATAACTGAACAGCCTTATAATTTTCAGACGGCTATGATTGGCTGTCCGGTCGGAATCGGCCCTGCTTCTGGCTGAGTGAAGGATATCAATCAAGTTATTTAAGTTATTATTACTTTAAAAAACTTTTTCCACAAAATAAGTTTTTCAAAGAAAAGTAAAGAACTCTATTAAACAAAAAATGAGCAAAAATAAAATAAAATAATCTACCAAGCGTGAAACTACCACAAATCAGCATCGATAAATAAATGAAACCCAAAACGAACAGAAATTACAATAATAAACCGAATCAAACTCAAAACGAGCAAAAATTAACATAAGTTGGGTTCGAAACCCTTATGCCTTCCCAAAGCCAGAACATAATTTGCATTTTACTGAAAAAACATAAAAGTTTTTACGTTTATAACTTTAATAAATAAAATAAAATTTTAATTCTTTTATAACTAAATATCAATATATGCATATTAAACTGAAAATGCACACTCATTTTTATTTTTTCATTAAAGCGCAAATTTTTTTGTGTCCTAGGGAACCAATAAGGGTGTTGCACCCAGCTTAAATTAATTTCTGCTCGTTTTGAGATTGACTCGGTTATTTATTGTAATTTCTGTTCGTTTTTGGTTTTATTTATTTATCTATGCTGATTAGTGGTAGTTTCACGCTTGGTAAATTATTTTATTTTATTTTTGATCGTTTTTTTTTAATGGAGTTCTTTACTTTTCTTTGAAAAAATTATTTTGTGGAAAAAGTTTTTTTAATTAATTTATGTTCGTTTTATATTGACATAGTCTTTTCAGGGGAAAAGAAAATAATACTTTAAATCTTTTCGTTTTTTAAGACTTTATAGTTTGGCCTGTTATTTGTATGCTGGAGAAAAATTTGCAGCAATTTTTAACAACATACACCCTTTTAAAAATATTGACACAAACAGTTTTTAATTTAATTTTATACCTCCTCAAGTTTATCTAAAATAGAAAACTTGATACCCATTCGCAAAAAAAATCTGTTTACTTTCTTTGATAGCTTGGATACACTTACGCTATTTTGATTTGGTTAAATTTTAAGAGTAGAAATTGGAGGGTTGGCGTAGGAGGGTGGGCGTGGGAGGATGGGAGTGGAAGGGGGATTAGTTGCCCTCAAATCACTTTCGACTATTAAAAGGCCATAAGCCCTTCCTATTTTCAATCGAATGAGCCTTTTTCGAAGTTCCCACGACAACTCCTTCGATACGAAGTGCCCTGGTGCAAACAACAACAACAACAAAAATAATACATTATGCCCACTTCGATCTTTACTATAAAAACGTCAAGCCTTCCAATCACTTTCGACCATTAAAAAGGGCACTAGGCCTTTCGATTTCCAATCGAATGAGCCCTTTTGGAAACGACAACCCTTTCTATAAACACCTTAAATACCCCCAGGGCATAAATTACAACCCTTACCCAAAGGTCTGTTAGGGTGGTTGTCATCCTCTAAGACCGAATTTCCAGAACTTTCAACTACTTTAAACAACATGGCTATTTCAAAATTTTGATTGGATGTGTTTGGGGAAATAGTGGACGTGAGAGGGGTATTAGTCGCCTTCCAATCACTTTCGACTATTAAAGAGGGCACAAGCCACTCCAATTTCCAATTGAATGAGCGCTTTTCGAAGTTTCAACGACAACTTCTTCGATACGAAGTGCCCTGCTCTAAAGGAAAAAATTAATAAATAATACATTGTGCCAACATCGCTCTTATATACCCCCAGGGCATAACTTAAAACCCTTGCCCAGAGGGTTGTGGGGGAGTGTCGCCCTCTTTACTTAGTCCCCGTTTCTTGTCTCGTTCTCGAGTGTCACCGTTCTTTACTTAGGCAGCGCGATCCTGCTGTCTATGATTTATACAACAACTTTCTATATAAACCCTATATGCCCCCAGGGCATAACTTACACCTTGGACTGAGGGGGTTATCATCCTAAAAGACCTAATTTCCAGAACGTTCAACTATGTTGAACAAAATTGATATCTCAAAATTTTGACTGGATGTGATTTGGAAAATAATGGGCATGAGAGGGGCGTTAGTCGCTATCCAATCACTTTCAACTATTAAAAAAGGCACTAGCCCTTTCAATTTCCAATTGAATGGGCCCTTTTGAAGATTCTATGACAACGCTTTCAATAAAAACTTTATATGCCCTAGGGTATAACTTACAATCCTTACCCTGAGGGCTGTGGGGGGAGGGGTTTTCATCCTCAAAGACCTAATTTCCAAAACTTTCAACTACGTTGAATAAAATGGCCATCTACAAATTTTTATTGGAGGTGTTTGGGGAAAAGGTGGTTAGCTGCCTTGAAATAATTTTCGAATATTAAAAAGGGCACTAGCCCTTTGAATTTCAAATCGAATGAGCCCTTTTTCAAGTTTCTACGATAAAGATTTCAATAAAACCTTATATGCCCCCAGGGCATAAATTATTATCCTTGCCCTGTGGGTTGTGGGGGATTGTCCTCCTCAAAATATATTATATATCTGGAAATCAACTACACTGAACAAAATGGCTATCTCAAAATTTTTATTGGGTGTGTTTGGGGAAATGATGGGCGTGTGGGGGGGGGGGGGGCTAGCTGCCCTCCAATCCCTTTCGACTATTAAAAAGGGCACTAGCCCTCTGTATTTCCAATCAAATGAGCTTTTTTGAAGTTTCTGCGACAACGCCTTCTATAAAAGCTTCATAAGGCTCAAGGGCATAACCTAATTGAAGTGTCATGAAGGCTGTGGGGGAGTGTCCTCCTCGGAAGCATATATACTATTCGGAAATGAACTATGATCAACAAAATAACTATCTCAAAATTTTGATTGGATGTGATTGGGGAAATGGTGGGCATGGAGGGGGACGGGGGGGGTCTAGTTGCCCTCCAATCACTTTCGACTATTAAAAAGAGTACTAGCCCTTCGAATTTCTAATCGAATGAGCCTGTTTTGAAGTATCTACGACAACGCCTTCTATAAAAACCTTATATGCCCCCAGGGCATAACTTAAAACCCTTGCGCTGAGGGTTGTGGGGGAGTGTCCTCTTCACAAACACTTTTTTCTATCTGGAAATCAAATACGCTGAACAAAATGGCTATCTCAAAATTTTGATTGGATGTGTCTGGGGGAATGATGGGCGCTGGGGGGGGGGGGGCTAGTTGCCCTCCAGTCACTTTTGACTATTAAAAAGAGCACTAGCCCTTTGAATACCCAATCGAATGAGCCTTTTTTGAAGTTTCTACGACAACACCTTCTATAAAAACCTAATTTGCCCTCTGGGCATAGCGAAGAACCCTTTCCCTGTGGATTTGGGGGGAGTGCCGACCTCAAAAACATATTTGCTATCTGGACATCAACTATACTGAACAAAATAGCTATCTCAAAATTTTGATTGGATGTGTTTGGGAGAATGATGGGCTTGGGGGGGGCTAGTTACCCTCCAATCACTTTCGACTATTAAAAAGGGTACTAGCCCTTCAAATTTCTAATCGAATGAGCCTGTTTTGAAGTTTCTATGACAACACCTTCCATAAAAATCTAATATGCCTTGCCCCGAGGGTTGTGGTGGAGTGTCCTCCTCAAAAACATATTTTCTATTTTTGGAAATCAACTACGCTGAAAAAAATGGCTATCTCAAAATTTGATTCGATGTTTTTGGGGAAAGACGGGCGTGGGGGGGGCTAGTTGCCCTCTAATCACTTTTGACTATTAAAAAGAGCACTAGAGCTCTCAATTTCCAATCGAATGAGCCCCTTTTGAAGTTTCTACGACGACCCCTTCCATATGAAGTGCCCTGCTCTAAAGGAAGAAAAATAATACATAGTACCTCGCGTAGTACATTGTGCCAACATTGTTCTTATATGCACTCAGGGCCTAACTTAAAATCCTTGCCCCGAGGGTTTTGGGGGAGTTTCCTCCTCAAAAACATATTTTCTATCTGGAAATCAACTACGCTGAACAAAATGGCTATCTCAAAATTTTAATTGGATGTGTTTTGGGGAATAATGGGCATGGGGGGGGGCTAGTTGCCCTCCAATCAATTTTGACCATTAAAAGGGCACTAGCCACTCCAATTTCCAAAAGAATGAACCCTTTTCGAAGTTTCTACGACAACTCCTTCGATACGAAGTGCCCGGCTGAAGAAAAAAAAAACACACATTGTGCCCACATCATTCTTTACTTAGGCAGCGTCAGCGCGCTGCCTATGATAGATTGATCTGACGTTACTAAGAAAATCAGCTAGATTTGTTCAAATACATTTGAAACTACCCAAATCGACTAGTTACAGGAAATACACTGTTTAGGTTTAGGGTACCACCTGAGGTATTAAGATACCTTATTTCTCAATACTAAAACCGAAGTTTCTTAAAATGATCTAGCAATTATAAAAAAAAGCGGATAGATTTGAAGCGATTGCATATGATATAACCCTAAAACCCTTGGTACTTGAAATACGCTTCATCAAGCTTAGGATATAAGTTAAGCCATAAAATTAGTCTATCTCTCAAGTAATAACCAAACGGTCTTTAGTCGTTCTAACTTTATTGAAAAATCAGATAGATTTGAAGTGAATGCGTCTGAAATAGCCCAAATCCCCTAGTTTTTTTAAATGCACTTTTTACATTTAGAAGGTCCGGTCAAAACATCTCAAAATAACTCATTTTACGAGACTCAAACCTAAGTTTATTATATTGATCTAAAACTGGATTTCCAAAACATTAAAAGCTTATTTCAAGTAGCTAGTGGATTTGGGACAATTCAGATGCGTTTGCTTCAAATCTTTCAGATTTTCCAAGTAGCATTAGATGATTTAAAGAAAGTTAGGTTTTAATCTTCAGAAACGAGGTAACTTTATGCCTCTACTAGTATCTCAAGCCAAAATAATAGCGCATTTGAAGTGACTAGGGGATTTTGGTCTTTACACAGGCAATTATTGCATATCTATCTGATTTTCTTAGTAATTTTAGATCATTTGACGAAACTTAGGCTTTAGTCGTGAAAAATAATATACCTTTTTGCCCTGACTAGCATACTATACCTATTGTATATTTCATGAGATTTGGTATAAAATATTAGAATGAAATATACTTTATTTGGTTACATTTCCATGCTTGAGGATATTCAAAGTCATCGTTTTTAGTTAATCCGAGTTCTCTCTGACAGTTTTAGGATATTTGAGCATGCACGCATTTCACAATCGAGGGATTTAAGTATAATCATAGGACACATTCTCAATTTGAATGTAATTTTACTTTAATTAATTGGCTTGATTGACAATTTTCCCTTGTATACCCATTTTGGGGTTTTCAAGATCCATGATTATGATATAACAGAGCCTGTATAGATTTATTGGATAAATTGATTTTTTTACCCTTTTTCTTAAAGAATACCCTGTAAATGTTTCTTAAAATTCCATGACAAACATTGCTAGCTCTAGTTAATTAAAGCAGTGGGTTCCATATTTAGCTCAAAGATGTCCTATATTTATACGAATCTTCGTAATTAATCATTGTAAGTCATTTAAATTTGCAAAGCGTATTTTATGGATTTCAACTTTTATTCAAAATGTACACACTAAAACGTATCATAGTTATTTATTACCGCTTTTTCAACAGATGATTCGGTCAAATTTTCTCTATATGGTTGATAATCACTTTAATCCTTTGAGAGTTTAAGATTTGACAATGTGGAAGATGGTTGGAATAATTAAAAAAAAAATTGTGAAGTTGCTGAAGGTGTCTTAGGGAAGGAAGCTAGGACTGCAACTAAGAACATTAATGAAAAAGCTTTACGTTTAATAGAAAGGAGAAGGGCCTTGTACAAGAATTATTTGAGTGATAGATCATATGAAAACAAAAGGAAGGTAAAGAAAGTGGAAAAAGCATTAAAATATGAACTAAGGAGGTGTGAAGTGGAGGCCTTGGATAGAATTGCCGAGGATCTGGAAGATACAGCTAGGCCGAATAATATTGCAATATTGTACTGATACGTTACCAAATTGGGAGAGAATAGTCGATCAGAACTTGTCGAAGTTAATAATAGTAATAGTGGTGCAATTTTTAACGGGCAATGAGGTAAATAAATATGGGCATAAAAATTTTAAGAATTTGCTAAACTGAGATAGAGTTACAGGAAAAGATATAGAGGAAAATAAAAAAGTTTGCGATACCTTGGATGTGAAGGAAGATTTGTTTTGTGAGGAAGAATTAGCGGCAGTACTAAAAGGATAAAAAAATAATAATGTTCCAGGTGCTGATAGTGTGGTAAATGATTTTTTTAAACATGGTGGCTCTGAGGTTAGACATAAGTTATTGAAGATTATGAATATGACTTTTGAAAAAGGGGAAGTACCTAACGATTTTAGAAAAACCTTAATTAAGCCACTTTATAAGAAAGGTAATAAGAGTGAGTTTGGTAATTATCGACACATTAGTCTGGTCTCTGTAGGTAGCAAATTATTTTGTAATATGATACTTTTTAGACTGAGAGATGCTGTAGACAAAGTTTTAAGAGAAGAACAGTGCAGTTTTATAAAAGGTGGACGATATGTCAACCAAATTTTTCTCTTAGGTTAATAATTAAGAAGTGCCTGAGTTGTCAAACACCTTTGGTCCTCAGTTTTATAGATTATGAGCAAGCGTTCGATTCTGTTGATAGAAGAGCTTTAAGGTAGGAAATGAGGTCAGCAGCTGGTTTTGTATTAAATCACGTTAGTAGGGTTGAGCAGGGTTGTGTTCTATCCCCCTTTATATGGATTATTTTGATAAACTTTGTCTATTTCAGACAAACTGGCAATCTCAAAATTTTGATCGGATGCATTTGCGGAAAAGAGGGTGTGTGTGTGTGGGGGGGGGTGTAGATACCCTCCGATCCCTTTTGACTCTTAAAAAAAGGTAACTAGAACTTTCAATTTCCAATTAAATGAGCCACCTCTGAAGTGTATACGACCATCCTTTACATAAAAACCCTATATGCCCTGGGGCATAGCTTAAAACACTTGCCCCTGGGCTCTGGGGGGTTGTGTCGACCTCGGACTTTTTGTTATCTGATGCTTGAAATGTTTTCAACAAAATGGATATCTCCAAATTTTATTGGATGGGTTTGGGGAAAACAGGGCAAGGGGGAGGGTTGTTGCCCTACGGTCTCTTTTGACTCTTAAAAAGTGGACTAGGACTTTCAATTTTCAATCGAATGAGCCCTCTTTGAAGTTTATACGAGCACCCCTTCCAAAAGAACCATATATGCCCCCACGGTATAACTTACAACACCTTCCCCTGGGCCCTGGGGAGCTGTGTTGACCTCGGAATTTTTGTTATCTGATCTATGAACTATTCTTAAAATTTTATCAAGTACATTTTGGGAAAGGGAGCGCGGCAGGCTAGTTGCCCTCCCATCACTACTGACTCATTGACTCAAAATGGGCACTATAACTTCCGATTTCCAATCGAATGAGCCTTCTCCAAAGTTTATACGGCTATCTCTTCCATATGAAGTGTCTCTGAGAACAATAATACATAGCAGCTTTTTGGACTTAGGATTGGTGGGGGAAGGCTAGTTGCCATCGCATCACTTTTGGCTTTTAAAAAGGGGACTAGAATTTTCAATTTCCAATCAAATGAGCCATATCTGAAGTTTATACGACCACCCCTTGTATTAAACCTTATATCCGGGGCATATCTTACATCACTTGCCCCGGGCTTTGGGGTTTTTTTGTCAACCCTGGAGTTGTTTTTATTTGATTTTTAAACTGTTTTGAACAAAATGGCTATCTAAAAATTTTGATTGGGGAATTTTGATTGTATTTGGGGAAAGAAGGGCTTTGAGGGGGGGGGGGCTAGTTACCCTTCGATCCCTTTTGACTCTTAAAAAGGGCACTAGAAATTTAGATTTATAATCGAACTGGACCTGCGAAATTTATTTGACAATCCCTTACATAAAAACCTTATATGCAACAGGGCACAATTTAAAACACTTGCCAACAGGATCTGGGGGACTGTGTTATCCCTGGAATTTCTGTTATATGATCTTTGGTCAATTTTGAACAAAATGGCTACATAGAAAATTCGATTGGACGCATTTGGGGGACAGAGGATCTAGTTGCCATTGGAGCATTAGCGAGTCTTAAAAAGGGAATTAGAACTTTCAATTTCTAATCATTTGAGTCCCCTCCAAAGTTTATATGGCAACATCTCCATAAAAAACTTATAAGCCCCCGGGGCATAAGTTAAAACCCTTCTCCGGGCTCTGGGGGGGGGGGAGTATGTTGACCTCGAACTTTTTGTTATCTGATTGTTGGACTTTTTCAAACATAATGGCTATCTGAAAAGTTTTGATCGGATGTATTTGGGAAAAGAGGGTGTGGGAGGGGGTAGATGCCCTCCGACCACTTTTGACTCACAAAAATGTAACTAGATCTTTCAGTTTCAAATCAAATGAGTCACCTTTTAAGCTTATACGACCACCACTTACGGGGCATAACGGAAATTTATGCCCCAGGGGCATAACTGAAAACAACCCACCTCCGGGCTCGAGGGGGGGGGGGCTTTGTCGACCCCGGGGTTTTGTTATCCGATGTTTGAACTATTTAAAAAAATAGTTATCTAAAAAAAATTTATCGGATGGATTTAGGGAAAAGGGCTTGGGAGGGGAGCTAGTTGCCCTACGATCTCTTTCGACTCTTAAAAAGTTAACTAGAACTTTTCATAAGAACTTTTCCCATAAGAACTATATATTTCCCCAGGGTATAACTTGAAACGCCTGCCCCTGGGTCCTGGGGGAGGGGGGGGTCTATGTCGACCTCGGAGTTTCTGTTATCTGATTTTTGAACTATTTTCAACAAAATTTATATTTCAATGGCTATTTCGGATGCATTTGGGGAAAAACGTCGTGGGGAGGAGGTTAGTTGCCCTCCGATTACTTTTGACTCTTAAAAAGGGCACTAGAACTTGCGATATCCAATCAATTTCCAATTTCCAATGGTCTATGCGACCATTCTTTCCACATGAATCTGGGGGGAAAATAATAAAGAAATAGTCAAACATTGGAGCCTTATGGCCTTTACTATAGGCAATGCTATAGCGTTGCCTCTGATAAATATTACAGTAAATCTTGTTATTCCAACCCAAATCGATTGACGTTAAGAGAAAATATTACTCCAAAAATTTAGCAAACATTTTGGTTATCACTTAATTTCCCCATTGTTTTCAATCTGGTAGTGTTATTTTGTTAGCCAATAAAGACCAAGCGATCATTGCTAACTCTTACTGACCATGCATTATTGTCACAGCTAGTTTCTAAGCGGTGGCGTCATTATACTTTGTCGGATCTCTTTAAAGAAAAAACTTGAGCTCGAATAAAATTAGAGATTCATCTTGAAGGGTCATAATTTCCTGACCACAAGCGGAAAAGAGATGCTGGCCATTCATATTTTGCCTTTTTCTTAAACTCAAAATGCACACAATGTAAGCGTTCACGGATATGTGACTATCAAGAGTTTAAGGTAACAAGTCTGCCTCAAAGTTAAAAAATAGTTTAAATGTGTGTTTTTTTTTCTTTTTAGGTGCTTTCGAAATCAATAACAATACTGGTTTCATTTCATGCATAGAAGAAGTTAACAGAGAGGAATATTCCGAAGTAATTCTAACTATAGAGGCACGAGAAAAAAATCCAATGGTATGTTTTCGACATTATTCTTTTCATTGTGACCATAGGGAAAATGGAGACTATCTTGAGAGACTTTAGAATCCAAAAAGCAAAAAGAACTTCCAAATATCCCGATTGCACAAGCAAAAATTGTCGTCAGTGAAAACAATAACTTCCTCATTTTGATCGTCACTACCAAAAACAACCACCCTCAGTTTGCAATAAAGACTGGAGATGTTGGTTTTTCCTTTGCCAAAAGTTCCTTACTCCCTCCTATCCACGAAAGAGAATATCTGCTTTCACAGCCTCCTAGTACTATTGGTCCAGACCTACAATGATTTCCCCTAGCGTTAACTCTCGTTGCAAACAGCTTCGCTCAGTTACTTCACAGAGTCATGAGCCCAAGGAAACTACCATTAATCCCATAGTGATACAACTTTCCGATGAAATTGTCATGAATCTCTAAATAGAGACAGTTAAATCAAAGATTTGAAACTTAGTGTTGCCGAGAGTCGCTCTTTCATCTTTTTTTCGTACTTTTTAACTTATTTAACTCTTTCATTCGAGTGACGGGGTAAATCTATCTTTTTTTTACCTAAATATTTCTTTTGTCGCTCTTTTGCAAAATAATGGTACAAAAAGTTCTAAAAAAAGAATTAAAACCTTAAATTAAGCTACTCGAATCAAAGAATATAACTCCTCGTCAGTACTCTTCTTTCTAACCTGTACTTTGTCCCAACCGTCCAGTCACCTTACTGGTGATTTCGTTTAAAACGAAGATCATCAAATTATAAAGTGGAGAATATACTTATCAGCCCCGTGGTAGCCTGCTTTAATTTAAAAGCAAAAATTGTTCTTGGAAGTGAAAAAGTGAGTACGCCTTCTCCTTTCAGGAAGGTGATGGAAAAGCAACCACAGAACCCAACTTTTTAAATGTCTTTCTTGCTACTTCCAAACTGATAAAATTTTGCAAACACGTTTTAAACCAACCACAAAAATACCCAAATATTGTTGTGGATGCAGCCCACTATGTAAAAATTATAGAAAAAGGGTAAATTATGAAAATATGGCTCAGCCATGTTGACCTCTGACAAGTATACTGATAGCTTAGTATCAACAGAGATTTTTATTATTTTATAATTTTTATTAAAAACAAATCAAACATTTTTTGAGGGATTAAATGAAAGCCTCTGCGTGAGTACCTGGCACCTGACTAAAGGTGTCTTTGCGTTTTACGTATTGGTAAGCCTTCCTTTGCGCATTGAAAAGCTCTAGACGTCTTTTGCAGTACCTTTCCTTTACGTACTGATAAGCTCTAGACGTCTGTTGCTGGAGGATAATGTTAAAGCTAATACCGAAACCCGGCTTTTGGAGTGGCTGTCCTTAAGAGTTGTTCTAAGTTCTACAAATAACATAAATAATGTTTAGAATGGACATGTATGCTAAAAAGTCCCCAGAGGAATCAAAACCCTTATGCGTGATGTTATGGGAAAATGGTGCAAACAGTCAAAAGAGACAAGACAAACTAAAGAGATCTCAGGATTTTGTCAGGTTGAAAACACTAAGTTGCTGCAGGCTGCAAGTACACGATGAGTTTCTCTAAAAATATTGGTTGAATGAATCCTGGAGGGGTGGAACCTGCTCCAGATAGAGCAGCTGGAGATAGAGGAGCAAAAGAAAAAGCTTAAAAAACTCTATACTTTGTTTATGACTCCTCAGTGAGAGTTAGCTTGCCCTTTTTTCTGTTTGTCCTACACAAGGTCAATATACTTAAAAAAGAGTTTCTGGCAGTTGAAACACAGATCAACAGGTTTTTGGGGAGTTCTTGGCTGACTGACTTGTCAGTCCTTAAGTGTTTCATTCAATAAGAATAAACAACTCGTGTGCGATATCCATTCGAAGTTTGGTTAGCCCCACATCATTTTATTGCACTTGATTGTGTAAAGTTGAGGCCCAATGAACTTTGCCAAATGAGGAGCCTGCAAACAGCCACCTATTGAGTGCCCAGTATGTTCGCCTCATCCCAGCGAACCTAATGTTTTACTTAATGTTTTGGTAGAGATGTGCTCAAAAATGAACAAGCAGACAGACTACAACGATTCAAAGTTGGGAAACCTTAAATGCTCGAGTCTAAATGCTGCCTTATTATTTATTATAGTCTAAATGCTGCCCTTTGGTTAAAAGATTTCACTGAGGTGGAACGTAAAAAAATGCACAATTCAGGAGAAAATTAATGGTCCACGCTTTGAGAAAGTAAACAAATACTGTTACGATAGTTAGATAATGTGTGGATCCTACTTTTATTTCAAGTAAGCTGAAAAGGTTAAAGCCAACGTTTAAAATGTTTCAGGGCAATTAGATACGTTTTAGTAACTCCTAAATTAAGTGAGAGTAATTAGAAGAGTTTTAGGTGCTGTGCGCAGGCAAACTTTTCAACTTCAGTTTTTTCGAGTGGAAATCACTCCTTCTGGGCGTCAATTTTCTCTCACTTGAAACTTCGACAGTTGGCAACCCTAACACAACTGTGTTTGACTCAGACTCTCCGTAATGCGATTAACTGTTAGTACTAGTTGTAGTTATTGGAATTTCATAGCCCAATTGGGCTTAATGTCTATGGTTCAGATTAAAATATTTTTAAACATGCGGTTTAAATTGGTAGCATGTTGATGTTCATTAGCCTACGGTCAAATAAATTCTTGCAGGGTAGTAGTTCCTAGAGGCGTACGTACTCCTAGACAGACGTAATTCATGAAAAACTATCAATAATGGCTAAAACCTGATTACCCCATGTTAATAGAAAAATTTACATATAGTTACTCATAAAACATTACTCATATAACATCTACATTGCTCATAAAATTATGGTCAAAAGTTAAAGCATTACTTCTCATGTGTTTAATTTATTCCTTATCAATTGTCAGTTTAAAAATTTACAATTGAAAGAATAATATTTTTAGAGTCTTAGACTTTATCTTAAGGAGCACAGCCAAGGAAATGGGAAAACACAGAATCAAATGGGGAAGTAAAACTCTTCTTGACTTCCCAGAACCCTCCTAATAATTGTAGATAAAAGTTTTAGCGAAATGAATGAACTTTTAGATGTTTTGCAAGTTCAGGGTGCAAGAAGAGGTTTGAAAATTAATATTAAGAAGACTAAGTCGGTAAGGCAGGGAATAAGCAAAGATGAAAAGGTGAAGTTGGGCAGCGAAAAGACAGATCAAGGGTACAGCCTCACTTGCATAGGTAGTGTTATTAGTAAATACTGTGGGTGCAGTGATGATATTAAAAGTAGAATAGCAAAAGCTCAGGGTGTTTTTCACAGTCGAAAAATCTAGATTTGAAATTGCACAGGCTCAGCCTCCAAATAAAGAAAAATAAACGTTTGGAAGAAAAGGAGGAATAAGTCTGCCAATCAAGATTAGAATGTTGAAAGCTACAGTGATTACAGTGGTCAAGTCAGTTATAGTCAGAACCACAGGAAAATTTTGTACTTTGTTTGTATAATTTACGTCACATTCTACCCTCGCATTGCTGATAAACGCTACGTTGACAAAGGCAATGCAGAGGCAATCTATCTGCCTGTAGGCAATTATCTAACGCATCCAAAGTGAACCACTGTTTTCCTTCAAGTCCATTATTAGATGAGTTTTACGATGAGATATTTTGCTTTAAATTGGAAGTGCTGGGCGATATTTTGATTAAACGATATATCAATGTTTTCACTTTCTATATTTGTTATAATGATTTCAATATCTCCTATAATTTTTTTTTTTTTTTTGCTCAAATAAATTAACTCTTGGCTTTTCCAAAATTCAATAACAAAAATTGTAATTAAAACAAGCTTCTATAATATAAATGTTTATCACAAAAATCTAGATTTGAAATTGCACAGGCTCAGCCTCCAGATAAAGAAAAATAAACTACTGGTTGTTTTCGGCTATTCAACATCAGCGGCATTCCGGTGTTTTCCCCTGAGAATTGTTTGTGCCTTTGAGTGATTAAACAAACAAAGCAGGTTTTTTCAACTAAAAGTAAGAATAAGTATTAAAACTTAAACGAACAGAAATTGTTACGATTTGAGCAGGATGCCCCCTCCACAAAACCTCGCTCTTCACGCTAACGTTATTTATAATGTTAAAAAAGCTATCTTATTCTAATTTAGCGAACCTTGTATTTCACTTTTTGTTCGTAAGTAGTATCCCCTCCATTGATTCTACGGGTCACATAGGGAAATTAACAAATTAAAAGACTTGGAAATTACCATGTAGCTGAGTTTGTTCTATGCAAGTCCTTTTTATTGATTTTTTATACTCAGTCACCAATTAAAAGACTTGGAATTTATCAAGTAGCTGAGTTTCTTCAATGCAAAACTGCTTTTTTTTTATTAATTTTTTATACTCGGTCATAAATTAAAAGACTTGGAATTTATCAAGTAGCTGAGTATATTCTATTCAAAAGTGCGATTTTTATTAATAATTTTGGATGCTCAGTCACCTATTAAAAGACTTGGAAATTACCAAGTAGTTGAGTTTGTTCTATGCAAGTGTTTTCTTATTAATTTTTGATACTGAGTCACCAATTAAAAGACTTCGAATTTACCAAGTAGCGGAGTTATTTCATTGCAAAAGTACTTTTTTATTAACTTTTGATACTCAGTCAGCAATTAAAATACTCGGAATTTACCAAATAGCTGAGTTTGTTCTATACAAAAGTGCTTTTTTATTAATTTTTGATACTTATTCACCAATTAAAAGACTTGGAATTTACCAGGTTGCTTAGTTTGTTCTATGCAAAAGTCCTTTTTAATTAATTTTTAATACTCAGTCACCAATTTAAAGACTTGGAATTTACCAGGTAGCTGAGTTTGTTCTATACAAAAGTACTTTTTATTATTTTTCATACTCAGTCACCAATCAAAAGACTTGGAATTTACCTAGTAGCTGAGTTTGTTCTATACAAAAATACTTTTTAATTAATTTTTGATGCTCAGTCACCAATTAAAAGACTTGGAATTTACCAGGTAGCTGAGTTTTTGTTCTATACAAAAGTACTTTTTTTAATTTTTGCTGCTCATTCACCAATTAAAATACATGGAATTTACTTAGTAGCTGAGTTTGTTCTATTA
This sequence comes from Artemia sp. Qi Xiang Cuo, assembly GCF_049724085.1. Classification (NCBI taxonomy): domain Eukaryota; kingdom Metazoa; phylum Arthropoda; class Branchiopoda; order Anostraca; family Artemiidae; genus Artemia; species Artemia sp. Qi Xiang Cuo. The sequence goes on from NC_142795.1 coordinate 39,321,197, forward strand.
GAAAGTGCTTTTTATTAATTTTGTATAAAATTTAAACAATATCATCTCTGGGAATTGTAAACTAGTATATCCATCATGAGTAATGATGAATTCTTTCGGTAGTCCAAGAAATTTAATCTCTCACTCTCATGACAATGCACACAAACCTTTCCAATGGTGTCACTATTAGTGCTTGTTTCATAGTTCATATATTCGTCTTTGTCAGCTTACAATGAGTACCAATGGGATGACCACATAAGAAAAATCCGAAAATTGTGTTCATCAAAGATTGCAAACATGAAAAAAAAGGTTAAGAAAAATCTATAAGAAAAGGGGCTGAAAAACAGGAGCCTAGAGGGTATGGGCCCTGTATGGGGGTTATTGGGGCCCTGGAGGGGCGGGTGCCCAGGATTGGTTACATGGTGCCCTGAATGAGAATTGGGGGCCCAAACTCATGCGCAAACCCGGTAATGGAAAACCGATGTGCAGATGGCCATTACGCTGAAATACTGATACCTGCCCTGTTGCAGTCATCATCAATTATCAATAGTCAATAATCAATAATCAGATCGATACCATTAGAGTACAGAAAGATATCATCCAATTTTTTATTAGAATCCTTATCAAAATTCGTTTATAAGACATATTATATCAATTCAAACTCTCTTCAGTTATTTAACAACATACTAGTCAAACGAAACCCAGATATATCATAAGCAATTATAACAAATAAACAATCAATAATCGGGTCGATACCATTAGAGTACAAAAATATCTCATGCAATTGTTTATTAGAATTCATATCAGAACTTCATTTAGTAGACATAATGTTACTTCAAAGTCACTTCTATTATTGAATAACATGTACTCCTTGCTTGGCCGAGAATCCTTATAGCAAAACTTGAGATAAGAATCTCTGCTTGAAATGAGGGCCTATGTCAGCGCTTGGAGTATTAGCATTTTTTTCGTTGGAAAAAAATGTTTCGAAAAAATGATAGATCTCGTAGAGTATGTGTATCGTTAAAAGCAGAGAGGATATGAGGGACTATTCACTCAAATAGTGGTGAGTTTGTATGGTGGGGGTACTTCCCGCTTGGAATTATAGGCCGCTTGTATGGCGGGGTACTGTCTGCTCGTTTAGATTGGCCCCATACTACTAGGGGGGGGGGGTTCAATTTGTTTTTGTTTTCCTTTTAAAAAAATATTGTTTCTAGTTTCCATATCTGTTCTTGCACTGTTATTGTTTTTTTAATCATCTGGTTTCGCATTGCTTTCGTTTTTATTCATTTATTGTACTAATATAAATGAATAAATAAATCTTAAAACGAGTACAACTAAAGTTGAATATGCCAATTAAGCTTAAAACGAACAAAAATATTTTTCTATCGTATCATAAATGAAACCCAAAACGAATAGAAACCAAATAAACAATCATAGCAAACAAACATAAAACGAGCAATAATATAAATAAATAAATAAATCTTAATACGAATAAAGCTTTAATTAAATGTGCGAATCAAGATCAAAACGAACAAAAATCACTACAAACAAGAGTATGGGTAATGCCTCCTTCTCTAACTGTAAAAGTCTAAAGCCTGCTGCGTCATTGGTGCTTTATTGAAAATTAATTATATTACAAATACTTTATTATGTACTTATTACAACATTGAAAATAAAAATAAAATTACAGTAAAATTAAATTTTGAAATGATTGGCTTTTCAGAAGCTGATATAATTATATATCAAATATTTAGTTTAATCTTATTTCTTCCGAAAACCGCTCATGACAAATTTAGTTTCACTACAAACAAGAATTTAGCTAATGCCCCCTTCCCTAACTGTAAAAATCTAAAGCCTACTGTATCAGCGATGCTTCACTGAAAGCGAATTACATTACAAATATTCTTTTTTCCTGTTATTACAGCATTGAAATGAAAATAAAAATTACACTATTTAAAATTTACTTGTTCAATTTTATTTATTGTAAAAAACAAATTTTTTAATTTTATTGTAAAAAACAAATCTTTTCAATTTTATTTATTTTAATATAATTATACCTTTAGCCTCCTTATAGTATACTAAACGCTAAATACATATGAAGTATGGGTTCTCCGAGAACCACAGAAAGATTTGCTAGATTTTTTCCGGAGAAATTGCCCACGGATTGTTCTGGGTACCCGACTGATTGACCGTATCTCAAGCAGCTGGCTGTACGGAGAGTGGGGTTCAATCCCGCTTTCTTAGGCTATAATGAGAGAGAGGTTGAGATGGCTATGTCTTACTCTGCGGATGAAGGATGACAGATTGCCAAAGATTGTCCTTTCCGGCTAACCGTCATTGGCCAAACAAAAAGAAGATCATCCCCGATTAAGGTCGGAGGATCTCCTGAAGAAAGGTTCAAGAGAAATGTGAACTTTCTATGAGGGTATATAGAGGGAGGCTTTGAATAGATCGGGGTGGAGGAGGAGCGTGTTTAGCTGTGTTGGCTTCAAGCGGTTAGGTGCTGCAGTAAGTAATAGTAGTAGTAATCAAAGAGAAAGAAAAGTATTCTATTATTTTATTTCCAGACTGTATTTTCTGTAATTAATAATACTTTAGTTTCTTTTTTTGTATTTATGTTATAATTTACCAATTCGTAATAAATTCTTTTTTTTTTCAATTACATAATAGACTGGATTCTAAGGGTCCTGAATGAGCGTAAAACCGAGGATTTCGACCCTGATTTCTCACTCACATGCCTAGAATATGATGATGATGATGACAACAATGCAATAATTTAGGTTTCCTAACCCTGGAGATGGCTTTCCAAATAAATATTCAGTCAAGATAGGAGTAGAGTAGTGCCTACCATATTGCGTGCGCCCCAAGGAATTCCCAAGCTATTCTACGGGTCCTCTACACCTTTTCAAAGAGAGTCAGACCTTCCTCACATAGTTTGATGTGTTTGGGGAGATTACGTTCCTTGACACCTTTCCAGAGCATGTACTTGACGATTGAAAAAAAGGGTTAAAGGGATTAGCAATTACGAGCGGGGATTCCCCGCTGGTTCCTGAATTGCCTTACGTTCCTTGACACCTTTCCAGAGCATGTACTTGACGATGGAGAAAAAGGGTTAAAGCGATTAGCAATTACGAGCGGGGATTCCCCGCTGGTTCCTGAACTGCCTTACGTTCCTTGGTACCTTTCCAGAGCATGTACTTGACGATGTAGAAAAAGGGTTAAAGTGATTGGCATTTACGAGCAGGGATCCCCCACTGGTTCCTGAATTGCCTTATGTTCCTTGGTACCTTTCCAGAGCATGTACTTGACGATAGAGAAAAAGGGTTAAAGTGATTAGCAGTTAAGGTAACCTCAATGGCGTTTGAACAGTGTTGTCAATTTAAAATAGGGTCCAACGTTATAGTATACTAAAAAGTTGATACTAAGAGAGATGTAGATGGCAAGAAAATAATTTTAATAAAGAAATTCAGAACAATCCATAGAAATCCTTACAGATCAAGTAGTGAGGTATACATGAGTATGAACCATCATGGATCATAAGCACCAACGACCCTAACCACCAGGGACTTCAACCCTCCATAGGTCCCCTATCCCCAAACTCCCCCCACCCTTTTTTTTTTGTGGCAATTGACATTTTTTATGATAACAAGTATCATTCATTACGATCGTACCTTTCAAATGTGAAACTTAAGTCCATTTTTGGATCGCAAAATTTACTTGGTGGTCATTCAAAAAGCGAGGATTTCTGTTAAATAAATAATTCTTGTACCTTTTAAAATAGCTTTACGGGGTTTGAGAGACTCTGTTGTTTTATTCTGTGTGATTTTTTCTTTACTTGATGGTCATTCAAAAAGCGAGGATTTTTGTTAAATAAGTAATTCTTATACCTTTTAAAATAGCTTTACGGGGTTTGAGAGACTCTGCTGTTTTATTCTGTGTGATTTTTTCTTTACTTGATGGTCTTTCAAAAAGCGAGGATTTTTGTTAAATAAATAATTCTTGTACCTTTTAAAATAGCTTTACGGGGTTTGAGAGACTCTGTTGTTTTATTCTGTGATTTTTTCAGGATTTCTGTTAAATAAATTATTATTATACCTTTTATAATAGATTTAAAGGTTTTGAGTGTCTCTGGTTTCGTTTATCTTGTTATATCTTCTTGTCGTTGTTGCCATTCAAAAAGTGAATATATTTGTTAAAAAAAAAATTCTTTTAAATTTTATAATATCTTCAATGGGTTTGAGAGACTCTGTTGTTTTATTCCGTGGGATTTTTTCTTTAGTTGGTGGCCATTCAAAAAGTGAGGATTTCTGTTAAATAAAAAATTCTTATAACTTTTAAAATAGCTTTTAGAGGGTTTGAGAGACTCTGTTGTTTTATTCTGTGTGTTTTTTTCTTTACTTGGTGGTCATTCAAAAAGCGAGGATTTTTTTTAAATAAATAATTCTTATACCTTTTAAAATAGTTTTACGGGGTTTGAGAGACTTTGTTGTTTTATTCTATGTGATTTTTTCTTCACTTGGTGGTCATTCAAATAGCGAGGATTTTTGTTAAATAAATAATTCTTATACCTTTTAAAATAGCTTTCCGGGGTTTGAGAGACTCTGTTGTTTTATTCTGTGTGATTTTTTCTTTACTTGGTGGTCATTCAAAAAGTGAGGATTTTTATTAAATAAAAAATTCTTATACCTTTTAAAATAGCTTTAAGGGGGTTTGAGAGACTCTGTTGTTTTATTCTGTGTGTTTTTCTTTACTTGGTGGTCATTCAAAAAGCGAGGATTTTTTTTAAATAAATAATTCTTATACCTTTTAAAATAGTTTTACGGGGTTTGAGAGACTTTGTTGTTTTATTCTGTGTGATTTTTTCTTCACTTGGTGGTCATTCAAATAGCGAGGATTTTTGTTAAATAAATAATTCTTATACCTTTTAAAATAGCTTTACGGGGTTTGAGAGACTCTGTTGTATTATTCCATTTGATTTTTTTCTTTACTTGGTGGTCATTCAAAAAGCTAGGATTTCTGTTAAATAAATAATTCTCATACCTTTTAAAATAGCTTTATGGGGTTTGAGAGACTCTGTTGTCTTATTCTGTGTTTTTTCTTTACTTGGTGGTCATTCAAAAAGCGAGGAGTTCTGTTAAATAAATAATTAATATGCCCTTTAAAATATCTTTAAGGAGTTTGAGAGACTCTGTTGTTTTATTCTGTGTAATTTTTTCTTTACTTGATGGTCATTCAAAAAGCGAGGATTTCTGTTAAATAAATAATTCTTATACCTTTTAAAATAGCGTTACGGAGTTTGAGAGACTCTGTTGTTTTATTCTGTTTGATTTTTCTTTACTTGGTGGTTATTCAAAAAGCGAGGATTTCTGTTCAATAAATAATTCTTATACCTTTTAAACTAGCTTTACGGGGTTTGAGAGACTCTGTAATTTTATTCTGTGTGATTTTTTCTTTACTTGGTGGTCATTCAAAAAGCGAGGATTTCTTTTAAATAAATAATTCTTATACATTTTAAAATAGCTTTACGGGGTTTGAGAGACTCTGTTGTTTTATTCTGTGTGATTTTTTCTGTACTTGGTGGTCATTCAAAAAAAGCGAGGATTTCTGTTAAATAAATAATTCTTATACCTTTTAAAATAGCTTTACGGGGTTTGAGAGACTCTGTTGTTTTATTCTGTGTGATTTTTTCTTTACTTGTTGGTCATTCAAAAAGCGAGGATTTTTGTTTAATAAATAATTCTTATACCTTTTAAAATAGCTTTAAGGGGTTTGAGATACTGTTGTTTTATTCTTTGTGATTTTTTCTTTACTTGATGGTCATTCAAAAAGCGAGGATTTTTGTTAAATAAATAATTCTTGTACCTTTTAAAATAGCTTTACGGGGTTTGAGAGACTGTTGTTTTATTCTGTGTGTTTTTTTCTTTACTTGGTGGTCATTCAAAAAGCGAGGATTTTTTTAAATAAATAATTCTTGTACCTTTTAAAATAGCTTTACGGGGTTTGAGAGACTTTGTTGTTTTATTCTGTGTGATTTTTTCTTCACTTGGTGGTCATTCAAATACCGAGGATTTTTGTTAAATAAATAATTCTTATACCTTTCAAAATAGCTTCACGGGGTTTGAGAGACTCTGTTGTTTTATTCTGTGTGATTTTTTCTTTACTTGGTGGTCATTCAAAAAGTGAGGATTTTTATTAAATAAAAAATTCTTATACCTTTTAAAATAGCTTTAAGAGGGTTTGAGAGACTCTGTTGTTTTATTCTGTGTGTTTTTTCTTTACTTGGTGGTCATTCAAAAAGCGAGGATTTTTTTAAAATAAATAATTCTTATACCTTTTAAAATAGTTTTACGGGGTTTGAGAGACTTTGTTGTTTTATTCTGTGTGATTTTTTCTTCACTTGGTGGTCATTCAAATAGCGAGGATTTTTGTTAAATAAATAATTCTTATACCTTTTAAAATAATGAATGAATGAATGGTTTTTATTTCCTATCATAAATAACACAAGGTTACACAACGGAGTAATGAAAAAAAGAAAAAAAAAGAGAAAAAGAAAACGCAATAAGAGAAACAACAAGACTTCAATAACAATCTATATAAGCATACTAAACTCGTAATCAAACTAGCCTACGATAGCTCGGTACATATTATGATCAGGATTGAGCGAACGCCGAAATCGGACGATTCGCTCAGTAGCTGCAGTAGTCGGGTCCGCAACGCTGTAATTTTTCGAAACTCTTGAATTTCTCTTCCATGGCGTAACACTTAACAAATATTTTGCATACTTATAGTAAACCCTACGGACTGAGCGCTTATCTGATTCGGTGAAAAGAGACCAACACGGCGAGAGTGACAGAACATGCGGGATAACGAACACGGAATAAAGCCTTCCGAGTATATGGCGGTTATACATACGTTTGCAGGGTAGGAGTAGTCCGTATGCTTTGCGTGCCTTTTCTGAAAAATGCTCAACCAGTGCTTCACGAGTAGACCGCAGATATGAAGCGATTGGCAGTCCAAGGTAAGTGAGAGATGGCTTTGAGCTCACCGCAGTATCACCTAGGAGCACGCTAATCGGGGTCGAATCTTTCGCGTTGCGACGAAAAACAACTACTTCACTTTTGGCAGCGTTAAAAGCTAGTCCAATCTTAGCATATTCATCACTCAATATATTGTAGTTATCCTCAACCCTTGAAACAGACCTACGTGCGTTAAGTATATCATCAGCGTAATTGATGAGCGACACGTCTATACCTAGATATATGCAGCACGTTTTGGCAGATTCTTGAGGGACGATAATACTGTTGTTGTATAGGAGAGGGGAAGTAATGGAGCCTTGCCGGATACCTTTACGGACAGGTATAACTACGGTGGATACCACCATACCGCGATGAGTGGGGACTTTAATCTTCACTCTCAGTCTCCTATACATGCTCCTCCATACAACGACAACCGAACGGTCAGCTCCGCGTTTACAAGCAGAACTAAGTATATGTGCGTGAATACCGGAGTCGAATGCTCTACGTACATCGTGGCTTGCTAGAACAAGTGTATCATTATTATCGTGAGCACTGAGCAAAAGATTAGCTATCAACGAATGAACATGCTCGCGACTAGTACCACTCTTAAACCCGAATTGCGAATCGGGAGTATAACAAACTTCACTTAGGTCACCAAAAACAAGCATTTCCATGAGTTTGCAGAATACCGGCGCAACAGTTATGAGGCGGTATGATGAACAGTTCCTGGGATCATTCCCTTTTTTGGGAACTGGCGTAACGACGCCAACACAGAAAACATCGGGGACAAGACCGCAGGTAAAGATCATCTGGTACATAAGAGCAAGGTGATTTAACACACTGTCACCCCCAATAGCCAGATGCATTCCACAAATATTATCATCACCTCGAGAATACTTCTTTTTCAGTTTAGATAGCATATGACGGATACTAGAGACAGTCACAACGAACCCGACACTTCGTTCATTTGACGCTAGGAGGGAGTCGAGCTCTTTTTCGAACTCTTCCTCGAGAGCCTTGTTCGGCGGTGAGAATTCGTCGGTGAAATATTTATTCCAATCACTTTCACTTGGCAAAATTTCTTCTTTGCGAGATTTCGGATTCCTGTTCTTTTTAATATACTTCCAGACTGCATTTGGGTCACCTTCAAGCACTTTGCAATTCTGGTCCATTAAGTCGGTTCGATGTTTAGCAAGGGTCTTGGTGAACTTTCGCTTAGTATATATCCTGATATCATTCAAGACACCTTGACGAGGGCGCCCGCACTCGTTCCATAGTGTATACCAGAATTTAGATCGACTACAAGACTGGGACAACTGTACATTCTGAGACCACTGTGGATTTTCACTTCCGATTCGAACTTTTCGTGTCGGAACTGCAGCCTTTTCGGCATAGCTTTACGGGGTTTGAGAGACTCTGTTGTATTATTCCATTTGATTTTTTCTTTACTTGGTGGTCATTCAAAAAGCTAGGATTTTTGTTAAATAAATAATTCTTGTACCTTTTAAAATAGCTTTACGGGGTTTGAGATACTCTGTTGTTTTATTATGTATGTTTTCTCTTTACTTGGTGGTCATTCAAAAAGCGAGGATTTCTGTTAAATAATTAATTCTTGTACCTTTTAAAATAGCTTTACGGGGTTTGAGAGACTCTGTAGTTTTATTCTGTATAATTTTTTCTCTACTTGATGGTCATTCAAAAAGCGAGGATTTCTATTAAATAAATAATTCTTATACCTTTTAAAATAGCGTTACGGAGTTTGAGAGACTCTGTTGTTTTATTCTGTTTGATTTTTTCTTTACTTGGTGGTTATTCAAAAAGCGAGGATTGCTGTTCAATAAATAATTCTTATACCTTTTAAAATAGCTTTACGGGGTTTGAGAGACTCTGTTGTTTTATTCTGTGTGATTTTTTCTTTACTCGGTGGTCATTCAAAAAGTGAGGATTTCTGTTAAATAAATAATTCTTATACCTTTTAAAATAGCTTTACAGGGTTTAAGAGACTCTGTTGTTTTATTCTTTGTTATTTTTTTTTTACTTGGTGCTCATTCAAACAAGAGAGGATTTATGTTAAACAAATAATTCTTGTACCTTTTAAAATAGATTTACGGGGTTTGAGAGACTCTGTTGTATTATTCTGTGTGATTTTTTCTTTACTTGATGGTCATTAAAAAAGCGAGGATTGTTGTTAAATAAATAGTTCTTATACCTTTTATATTATCTTTTCGGGGTTTGAGAGACTCTGGTGTCTTATTCTAGTTGTTTATATGTTTAGTAGGTGGTCATAGAAAAAGCGAGGATTTCTTTTAAATAAATAATTTATATACCTTTTAAAAAAGTTTTACGGGGTTTGAGAGACTTTGTTGTTTTATTCTGTGTGATTTTTTCTTCACTTGGTGGTCATTCAAATAGCGAGGATTTTTGTTAAATAAATAATTCTTATACCTTTTAAAATAGCTTTACGGGGTTTGAGAGACTCTGTTGTTTTATTCTGTGTGATTTTTTCTTTACTTGGTGGTCATTCAAAAAGTGAGGATTTTTATTAAATAAAAAATTCTTATACCTTTTAAAATAGCTTTAAGGGGGTTTGAGAGACTCAGTTGTTTTATTCTGTGTGTTTTTTCTTTACTTGGTGGTCATTCAAAAAGCGAGGATTTCTGTTAAATAAATAATTCTTATACCTTTTAAAATAGCGTTACGGAGTTTGAGAGACTCTGTTGTTTTATTCTGTTTGATTTTTCTTTACTTGGTGGTTATTCAAAAAGCGAGGATTTCTGTTAAATAAATAATTCTTATACCTTTTAAAATAGCTTTACGGGGTTTGAGAGACTCTGTTGTTTTATTCTGTGTGATTTTTTCTTTACTTGTTGGTCATTCAAAAAAAGCGAGGTTTTATGTTAAATAATTAATTCTTGTACCTTGTACAAGATATTGACGGGGTTCGAGTGACTCTGTAGTTTTATTCTGTCTGATTTTTTCTTTACTTGTTTGAAAGGGAGTATTTCTTTTAAATAAATAATTCTTGTACATTTTAAAATAGATTTAAGTTGTTTTAGAGACTATTTTGTCTTAGAACTTGTTACATTTGATTGAGTTGGTTGCCATGCTAAAAGTAACTAGTTTTGTTAATTAAATATTTTTTATAACTTTTATAATAGCTTTACGGGGTTTGAGTGACTTTGTTGTTTTATTACTTTTGCTTTTTTCTTTACTTTTTGTTAATTCAAAAAAGCGAGTATTTCTTTCAAATAAATAATTCTTATACCTTTTAAAATAGCTTTACGGGGTTTGAGAGACTCTGTTGTCTTATTCCATGTGATTTTTTCTTTACTTGGTGGTCATTCAAAAAGCGAGGATATCTGTTAAATAAATAATTCTTGTACCTTTTAAAATAGCTTTACGGGGTTTGAGAGACTCTGTTGTTCTATTCTGTGTGATTTTTTCTTTACTTGATGCTCATTCAAAAAGCGAGGATTTATGTTAAATAAATAATTCTTATACCTTTTAAAATAGCTTTACGGGGTTTGAGAGACTCTGTTGTTTTATTCTGTGTGATTTTTTCTTTATTTGATGGTCATTCAAAAAGCGAGGATTTTTTTTAAATAAATAATACTTATACCTTTCAAAATAGCTTTACGGGGTTTGAGAGACTCTGTTGTTTTATTCTTTGTGATTTTTTCTTTACTTGATGGTCATTCAAAAAGCGAGGATTTTTGTTAAATAAATAATTCTTGTACCTTTTTAAATAGCTTTACGGGGTTTGAGAGACTCTGTTGTTTTATTCTGTGTGATTTTTTCTTTACTTGGTGGTCATTCGAAAAGCGAGGATTTTTGTTAAATAAATAATTCTTATACCTTTTAAAATAGCTTTACGGGGTTTGAGAGACTCTGTTGTTTTATTCTTTGTGATTTTTTCTTCACTTGGTGGTCATTCAAAAAGCGAGGATTTTTGTTAAATAAATAATTCTTATACCTTTTAAATTAGCTTTACGGGGTTTGAGAGACTCTGTTGTTTTATTCTCTGTAATTTTTTCTTTACTTGGTGGTCATTCAAAAAGTGAGGATTTTTGTTAAATAAATAATTCTTATACCTTTTAAAATAGCTTTACGGGGTTTGAGAGACTCTGTTGTTTTATTCTGTGTGTTTTTTCTTTACTTGGTGGTCATTCAAAAAGCTAGGATTTTTTTAAAATAAATAATTCTTATACCTTTTAAAATAGTTTTACGGGGTTTGAGAGACTTTGTTGTTTTATTCTGTGTGATTTTTTCTTCACTTGGTGGTCATTCAAATAGCGAGGATTTTTGTTAAATAAATAATTCTTATACCTTTTAAAATAGCTTTATGGGGTTTGAGAGACTCTGTTGTATTATTCCATTTGATTTTTTCTTTACTTGGTGGTCATTCAAAAAACGAGGATTTCTGTTAAATAAATAATTCTTATACCTTTTAAAATAGTTTTACGGGGTTTGAGATACTCTGTTGTTTTATTCTGTGTGTTTTTTCTTTACTTTGTGGTCATTCAAAAAGCGAGGATTTCTGTTAAATAGATAATTCTTATACCTTTTAAAATAGCTTTACGGGGTTTGAGAGACTCTGTTGTTTTATTCTGTGTAATTTTTTCTTTACTTGATGGTCATTCAAAAAGCGAGGATTTTTGTTAAATAAATAATTCTTATACCTTTTAAAATAGCGTTACGGAGTTTGAGAGACTCTGTTGTTTTATTCTGTTTGATTTTTTCTTTACTTGGTGGTTATTCAAAAAGCGAGGATTTCTGTTCAATAAATAATTCTTATACCTTTTAAAATAGCTTTACGGTGTTTGAGAGACTCTGTTGTTTTATTCTGTGTGATTTTTTCTTTACTTGTTGGTCATTCAAAAAGCGAGGATTTCTTTTAAATAAATAATTCTTATACCTTTTAAAATAGCTTTAAGGGGTTTGAGAGACTCTGTTGTTTTATTCTGTGTGTTTTTTTTTTTACTTGGTTGTCATTCAAAAAAAGAGAGGATTTCTGTTAAATAATTAATTTTTGTATCTTTTTATCGAGATTTACGGGGTTCTAATGAATTTGTAGTTTTATTCTGTGTGATTTTTTCTTTACTTGATGGCCATTCAAAAAGGGAGTATTTCTGTTAAATAAATAATTTTAATAAATATTAAAATATATATACGGGTTTCCAGAGACTGTTGTTTTATTCTGTGTGATTTATTTCTTTACTTGGTGGTCATTCAAAAAGTGAGGATTTTTGCTAAATAAATAATTCTTATACCTTTTAAAATAGCTTTACAGGGTTTGAGAGACTCTGTTGTTTTATTCTTTGTTATTTTTTCTTTACTTCTTGCTCATTCAAAAAAGCGAGGATTTCTGTTAAACAAATAATTCTTATACCTTTTAAAATAGCTTTACGGGGTTTGAGAGACTCTGTTCTCTTATTCCATGGGATTTTTTCTTTACTTGTTGGTCATTCAAAAAGAGAGGATATCTGTTAAATAAATAATTCTTGTACCTTTTAAAATATCTTTACGGGGTTTGAGAGACTCTGTTGTTCTATTCTGTGTGATTTTTTCTTTACTTGATGCTCATTCAAAAAGCGAGGATTTTGTTAAATAAATAATTATTATACCTTTTAAAATAGCTTTACGGGGTTTGAGAGACTCTGTTGTTTTATTCTGTGTGATTTTTTCTTTACTTGATGGTCATTCAAAAAGCGAGGATTTTTGTTAAATAAATAATTCTTATACCTTTTAAAATAGCTTTACGGGGTTTGAGAGACTCTGTTGTTTTATTCTGTGTGATTTTTTCTTTACTTGATGGTCATTCAAAAAGCGAGGATTTTTGTAAAATAAATAATTCTTGTATCTTTTAAAATAGCTTTAGGGGGTTTGAGTGACTCTGTTGTTTTATTCTGTGTAATTTCTTCTTTACTTGGTGGTCATTCAAAAAGCGAGGATTTTTGTTAAATAAATAATTCTTTTACCTTTTAAAATAGCTTTACGGGGTTTGAGAGACTCTGTTGTTTTATTCGTTGTGATTTTTCCTTCACCTGGTTGTCATTCAAAAAGTGAGGATTTTTGTTAAATAAATAATTCTTATACCTTTTAAATTAGCTTTACGGGGTTTGAGAGACTCTGTTGTTTTATTCTCTGTGATTTTTTCTGTACTTGATGGTCATTCAAAAAGTGAGGATTTTTATTAAATAAATAATTCTTATACCTTTTAAAATAGCTTTACGGGGTTTGAGAGACTCTGTTGTTTTATTCTGTGTGATTTTTTCTTTCCTTGATGGTCATTCAAAAAGCGAGGATTTTTGTTAAATAAATAATTCTTGTACCTTTTAAAATAGCTTTAAGGGGTTTGAGAGACTCTGTTGTTTTATTCTGTGTGATTTCTTCTTTACTTGGTGGTCATTCAAAAAGCGAGTATTTTTGTTAAATAAATAATTGTCATACCTTTTAAAATAGCTTTACGGGGTTTGAGAGACTCTGTTGTTTTATTCTGTGTGATTTTTTCTTCACTTGGTAGTCATTCAAAAAGCAAGGATTTTTGTTAAATAAATAATTCTTATACCTTTTAAAATAGCTTTACGGGGTTTGAGAGACTCTGTTGTTTTATTCTGAGTGATTTTTTCTTTACTTGATGGTCATTCAAAAAGCGAGGATTTTTGTTAAATAAATAATTCTTATACCTTTTAAAATAGCTTTACGGGGGCTTAAGAGACTCTGTTGTTTTATTCTGTGTGTTTTTTCTTTACTTGGTGGTCATTAAAAAAGGGAGAATTTCTGTTAAATAAATAATTCTTATACCTTTTAAAATAGCTTTACGGGGTTTGAGAGACTCTGTTGTTTTATTCTGTGTGTTTTAATCTTTACTTGGTGGTCATTCAAAAAGCGAGGATTTCTGTTAAATAAATAATTTATATACCTTTTAAAATAGCTTTACGGGGTTTGAGAGACTCTGTTGTTTTATTCTGTGTGATTTTTTCTTTACTTGATGGTCAATCAAAAAGCGAGGAGTTCTGTTAAATAAATAATTCTTATACCTTTTAAAATAGCTTTACCGGGTTTGAGAGACTCTGTTGTTTTATTCTGTGTGATTTTTTCTTTACTTGGTGGTCATCTAAAAAAAAGTGAGCATTTCTGTTAAATAAATAATTGTTATATCTTTTAAAATAGCTTTACGGGGTTTGAGAGACTCTGTTGTCTTATTCCATGTGATTTTTTCTTTACTTGGTGGTCATTCCAAAAGCGAGGATTTTTGTTAAATAAATAAGAATATCTTTTGAAATAGCTTTACGGGGTTTGAGAGACTCTGTTGTCTTATTCCGTGTGATTTTTCTTTACTTGGTGGTCATTCAAAAAGTGAGGCTTTCTGTTAAATAAATAATTCTTGTACCTTTTAAAATAGCTTTACGGGGTTTGAGTGACTCTGTTGTTTTATTCTGTGTGATTTTTTCTTTACTTGATGGTCATTCAAAAAGCGAGGATTTTTGTTAAATAAATAATTCTTATACCTTTTAAAATAGCTTTACGGGGTTTGAGAGACTCTGTTGTTTTATTCTGTGTGATTTTTTCTTTTCTTGATGGCCATTCAAAAAGCGAGGGTTTTTGTTAAATAAATAATTCTTATACCTTTTAAAATAGCTTTACTGGGTTTGAGAGACTCTGTAGTTTTATTCTGTGTGATTTTTTCTTTACTTGATGGTCATTCAAAAAGCAAGGATTATTGTTAAGTAAATAATTCTTATACCTTTTAAAATAGCTTTACGGGGTTTGAAAGACTCTGTTTTATTAGTAAATGTGCTTTTTTCTTTACTTGATGTTCATTCAAAAAAAGAGGATTTTTGTTAAATAAATAATTCTTGTACCTTTTAAAATAGCTTTACGGGGTTTGAGAGACTCTGTTGTTTTATTCTGTGTGATTTTATCTTTATTTGATGGTCATTCAAAAAGCAAGAATTTTTGTTAAATAAATAATTCATATACCTTTTAAAATAGCTTTACGGGGTTTGAGAGACTCTGTTGTCTTATTTAGCGTGATTTCTCCTTTACTTGAAGGTCATTCAAAAAGCGAGGATTTCTGTTAAATAAATAATTCTTCTACCTTTTAAAATAGATTTACGGGGTTTGAGAGACTTTGTTGTTTTATTCTGTGTGATTTTTTCTTTACTTGATGGTCATTCAAAAAGCGAGGATTTTTGTTAAATAAATAATTCTTATAACTTTTAAAATAGTTTTAAGGGGTTTGAGAGACTCTCTTGATTTAGTATTTTTGATATTTTATTTAATTGGTGTTAATTAAAAAAGAGGGGATTTGTTTTTAATAAATAATTAATGTAAATTTTAAAATATAGTTAATGTGTCTTAGAGACTATGTTTTGTTTTTCTGTTTTATTTTGTCTTTACTTGATGGTCATTCAAAAAGCGAGGATTTTTGTTAAATAAATAATTCTTATACCGTTTAAAATAGCTTTACGTGGTTTGAGAGACTCTGTTGTCTTATTCCATGTGATTTTTTCTTTACTTGATGGTCATTCAAAAAGCGAGGATTTGTGTTAAATAAATAATTCTTGTACCTTTTAAAATAGCTTTACGGGGTTTGAGAGACTCTGTTGTTTTATTCTGTGTGAATTTATCTTTATTTGATGGTCATTCAAAAAGCAAGGATTTTTGTTAAATAAATAATTCTTATACCTTTTAAAATAGCTTTACGGGGTTTGAGACACTCTGTTGTTTTATTCTGAGTGATTTTTTCTTTACTCGGTGGTCATTCAAAAAGCGAGGATCTCTGTTAAATAAGTAATTCTTATACATTTTAAAATAGCTTTACGGGGTTTGAGAGACTCTGTCATTTTAATCTGTGTTATTTTTTCTTTACTTGATGGCCATTCAAAAACGAGAATTTCTGTTAAATAAATAATTCTTATACCTTTTAAAATAGCTTTACGGGGTTTGAGAGACTATGTTGTTTTATTCTGTGTGATTTTTTCTTTACATGGTCATTCAAAAAGCGAGGATTTTTGTTAAATAAATAATTCTTATACCTTTTAAAATAGCTTTAAGGGGAGTATGAACAATCATGGATCATAAGCACCAACGACCCTAACCACCAGGGACTTCAACCCTCCATAGGTGCCCTATCCCCAAACTCGAAGGGTGCCCCCTCGCTCCAACTTTTTGGCCCCCTCCCCCTCCCTTTTTTTTTTTTTTTTTTTTTTTTTTTTTTTTTGTGGCAATTGACATTTTTTCTGATAACAAGTATCATTCATTACGATCGTAGCTTTCAAATCTGAAACTTAAGTCCATTTTTGGATCGCAAAATTTACTTGGTAGTCATTCAAAAAGTGAGGATTTCTGTTAAATAAATAATTCTTGTACCTTTTAAAATAGCTTTACGGGGTTTGAGAGACTCTGTTGTTTTATTCTGTGTGATTTTTTCTTTACTTGATGGTCATTCAAAAAGCGAGGATTTTTGTTAAATAAGTAATTCTCATACCTTTTAAAATAGCTTTACGGGGTTTGAGAGACTCTGCTGTTTTATTCTGTGGGATTTTTTTTTTACTTGATGGTCATTCAAAAAGCGAGGATTTTTGTTAAATAAATAATTCTTGTACCTTTTAAAATAGCTTTACGGGGTTTGAGAGACTCTGTTGTTTTATTTTGTGATTTTTTCAAGATTTTTGTTAAATAAATAATTCTTATACCTTTTAAAATAGCTTTACGGGGTTCGAGAGACTCTGTTGTTTTATTCTGTGTGATTTTTTCTTTACTTGGTGGTCATTCAAAAAAGCGAGGATTTTTGTTAAATAAAAAAATCTTATACCTTTTAAAATAGCTTTACGGGGTTTGAGAGACTCTGTTGTTTTATTCTGTGTGATTTTTTCTTTACTTGGTGGTCATTCAAAAAGTGAGGATTTTTATTAAATAAAAAATTCTTATACCTTTTAAAATAGCTTTAAGGGGGTTTTAGAGACTCTGTTGTTTTATTCTGTGTGTTTTTTTCTTTACTTGGTGGTCATTCAAAAAGCGAGGATTTCTGTTAAATAAATAATTCTTATACCTTTTAAAATAGTTTTACGGGGTTTGAGAGACTTTGTTGTTTTATTCTATGTGATTTTTTCTTCACTTGGTGGTCATTCAAATACCGAGGATTTTTGTTAAATAAATAATTCTTATACCTTTTAAAATAGCTTTAAGGGGTTTGAGAGACTCTGTTGTTTTATTTTGTGTGATTTTTTCTTTACTTGGTGGTCATTCAAAAAGTGAGGATTTTTATTAAATAAAAAATTCTTATACCTTTTAAAATAGCTTTAAGGGGGTTTGAGAGACTCTGTTGTTTTATTCTGTGTGTTTTTTCTTTACTTGGTGGTCATTCAAAAAGCGAGGATTGTTTTTAAATAAATAATTCTTATACCTTTTAAAATAGTTTTACGGGGTTTGAGAGACTTTGTTGTTTTATTCTGTGTGATTTTTTCTTCACTTGGTGGTCATTCAAATAGCGAGGATTTTTGTTAAATAAATAATTCTTATACCTTTTAAAATAGCTTTATGGGGTTTGAGAGACTCTGTTGTATTATTCCATTTGATTTTTTCTTTACTTGGTGGCCATTCAAAAAGCTAGGATTTCTGTTAAATAAATAATTCTTATACCTTTTAAAATAGCTTTACGGGGTTTGAGAGACTCTGTTGTTTTATTCTGTGTGTTTTTTCTTTACTTGGTGGTCATTCAAAAAGCGAGGATTTCTGTTAAATAAATAATTCTTATACCCTTTAAAATAGCTTTACGGAATTTGAGAGACTCTGTTGTTTTATTCTGAGTAATTTTTTCTTTAATCGATGGTCATTCAAAAAGTGAGGATTTCTGTTAAATAAATAATTCTTATACCTTTTAAAATAGCTTTACGGAGTTTGAGAGACTCTGTTGTTTTATTCTGAGTAATTTTTTCTTTACTTGATGGTCATTCAAAAAGCGAGGATTTCTGTTCAATAAATAATTCTTATACCTTTTAAAATAGCTTTACGGGGTTTGAGAGACTCTTTTGTTTTATTCTGTGTGATTTTTTCTTTACTTGATGGTCATTCAAAAAGCGAGGATTTATGTTAAATAAATAATTCTTATACCCTTTAAAATAGCTTTACGGAGTTTGAGAGACTCTGTTGTGTTATTCTTAGTGATTTTTTCTTTACTCGGTGGTCATTCAAAAAGAGCAAGGATTTCTGTTAAATAAATAATTCTTTTATCTTTTAAAATAGCTTTACGGTGTTTGAGAGACTCTGTTATTTTATTCTGTGTTATTTTTTCTTTACTTGTTGGTCATTCAAAAAGCGATGATTTCTTTTAAATAAATAATTCTAATACCTTTTATAATAGCTTTACGGGGTTTGAGAGACTCTGTTGTTTTATTCTGTGTGATTTTTTCTTTACTTGGTGGTCATTCAAAAAGCGAGTATTTGTGTTAAATAAATAATTCTTATACCTTTTAAAATAGCTTTACGGGGTTTGAGAGACTCTGTTGTTTTATTCTGTGTGATTTTTTCTTTACTTGTTGGTCATTCAAAAATGCGAGGATTTATGTTAAACAAATAATTCTTATGACTTTTAAAATAGCTTTACGGGGTTTGAGAGACTCTGTTGTCTTATTCCATGGGATTTTTTCTTTACTTGGTGGTCATTCAAAAAGCGAGGATATCTGTTAAATAAATAATTCTTGTACCTTTTAAAATAGCTTTACGGGGTTTGAGAGACTCTGTTGTTCTATTCTGTGTGATTTTTTCTTTACTTGATGCTCATTCAAAAAGCGAGGATTTTGTTAAATAAATAATTCTTATACCTTTTAAAATAGCTTTACGGGGTTTGAGAGACTCTGTTGTTTTATTCTGTGTGATTTTTTCTTTACTTGATGGTCATTCAAAAAGCGAGGATCTTTTTTAAATAAATAATACTTCTACCTTTCAAAATAGCTTTACGGGGTTTGAGAGACTCTTTTGTTTTATTCTGTGTGATCTTTTCTTTACTTGATGGTCATTCAAAAAGCGAGGATTTTTGTTAAATAAATAATTCTTGTACCTTTTAAAATAGCTTTACGGGGTTTGAGAAACTCTGTTGTTTTATTCTGTGTGATTTTTTCTTTACTTGGTGGTCATTCAAAAAGCGAGGATTTTTGTTAAATAAATAATTCTTATACCTTTTAAAATAGCTTTACGGGGTTTGAGAGACTCTGTTGTTTTATTCTGTGTGATTTTTTCTTCACTTGGTGGTCATTCAAAAAGCGAGGATTTTTGTTAAATAAATAATTCTTATACCTTTTAAAATAGCTTTACGGGGTTTGAGAGACTCTGTTGTTTTATTCTGTGTAATTTTTTCTTTACTTGGTGGTCATTCAAAAAGTGAGGATTTTTGTTAAATAAATAATTCTTATACCTTTTAAAATAGTTTTACGGGGTTTGAGAGACTTTGTTGTTTTATTCTGTGTGATTTTTTCTTAACTTGGTGGTCATTCAAATAGCGAGGATTTTTGTTAAATAAATAATTCTTATACCTTTTAAAATAGCTTTACGGGGTTTTAGAGACTCTGTTGTTTTATTCTGTGTGTTTTTTTCTTTACTTGGTGGTCATTCAAAAAGCGAGGATTTCTGTTAAATAAATAATTCTTATACCTTTTAAAATAGCTTTACGGGGTTTGAGAGACTCTGTTGTTTTATTCTGAGTAATTTTTTCTTTACTTGATGGTCATTCAAAAAGCGAGGATTTCTGTTAAATAAATAATTCTTATACCTTTTAAAATAGCGTTACGGAGTTTGAGAGACTCTGTTGTTTTATTCTGTTTGATTTTTTCTTTACTTGGTGGTTATTCAAAAAGCGAGGATTGCTGTTCAATAAATAATTCTTATACCTTTTAAAATAGCTTTACGGGGTTTGAGAGACTCTTTTGTTTTATTCTGTGTGATTTTTTCTTTACTTGATGGTCATTCAAAAAGCGAGGATTTTTGTTAAATAAATAATTCTTATACCTTTTAAAATAGCTTTACGGTGTTTGAGAGACTCTGTTGTTTTATTCTGTGTGATTTTTTCTGTACTTGGTGGTCATTCAAAAAAAGTGAGGATTTCTGTCAAATAAATAATTTTTGTACCTTTTAAAATAGGTTTACGGGGTTTGAGAGACTCTGTTGTTTTATTCTGTGTGATTTTTTCTTTACTTGATGGTCATTCAAAAAGCAAGGATTTTTGTTAAATAAATAATTCTTATACCTTTTAAAATAGCTTTACGGAGTTTGAGAGACTCTGTTGTTTTATTCTTTGTGATTTTTTCTTTACTTGGTGGTCATTCAAAAAGTGAGGATTTATGTTAAATAAATAATTCTTATACCTTTTAAAATAGCTTTACGGGTTTTAAGAGACTCTGTTGTTTTATTCTTTGTTATTTTTTCTTTACTTGTTGGTCATTCAAAAAAGCGAGGATTTCTGTTAAACAAATAATTATTATGCCTTTTAAAATAGATTTATGGGATTTGAGAGACTCTGTTCTCTTATTCCATGGGATTTTTTCTATACTTGGTGGTCATTCAAAAAGCGAGGATATCTGTTAAATAAATAATTCTTATACCTTTTAAAATAGGTTTACGGGGTTTGAGAGACTCTGTTGTTCTATTCTGTGTGATTTTTTCTTTACTTGATGGTCATTCAAAAAGCGAGGATTTTTGTTAAATAAATAATTCTTATACCTTTTAAAATAGCTTTACGGGGTTTGAGAGACTCTGTTGTTTTATTTCGTGTGATTGTTTCTTTACTTGATGGTCATTCAAAAAGTCAGGATATATGTTTAATAAATAATTCTTATACATTTTAAAATAGCTTTACGGGGTTTGAGAGACTCTGTTGTTTTATTCTGTGTGATCTTTTCTTTACTTGATGGTCATTCAAAAAGCGAGGATTTTTGTTAAATAAATAATTCTTGTACCTTTTAAAATAGCTTTACGGGGTTTGAGAAACTCTGTTGTTTTATTCTGTGTGATTTCTTCTTTACTTGGTGGTCATTCAAAAAGCGAGGATTTTTTTTAAATAAATAATTATTATACCTTTTAAAATAGCTTTAAGGGGTTTGAGAGACTCTGTTGTTTTATTCGGTGTAATTTTTTCTTCACTTGGTTGTCATTCAAAAAGTGAGGATTTTTGTTAAATAAATAATTCTTATACCTTTTAAATTAGCTTTACGGGGTTTGAGAGACTCTGTTGTTTTATTCTCTGTGATTTTTTCTTTACTTGATGGTCATTCAAAAAGTGAGGATTTTTGTTAAATAAATAATTCTTATACCTTTTAAAATAGCTTTACGGGGTTTGAGAGACTCTGTTGTTTTATTCTGTGTGATTTTTTCTTTCCTCGATGGTCATTCAAAAAGCGAGGATTTTTGTTAAATAAATAATTCTTATACCTTTTAAAATAGCTTTACGGGGTTTGAGAGACTCTGTTGTGTTATTCTGAGTGATTTTTTCTTTACTTGAAGGCTATTCAAAAAGCGAGGATTTCTGTTAAATAAATATTTCTTGTACCTTTTAAAATAGCTTTAAGGGGTTTGAGAGACTCTGTTGTGTTATACTGTGTGATATTTTCTTTACTATGTGGTCATTCAAAAAGCAAGGATTTTTTTTAAATAAATAATTCTTGTACCTTTTAAAATAGCTTTACGGGGTTTGAAAGGTTCTGTTATGTTATACTTTGTGATATTTTCTTTACCTGGGGTTCATTCAAAAAGCGAGGATTTGTGTTAAATAAATAATTCTTATACCTTTTAAAATAGCCCTACGGGGTTTGAGAGACTCTGTTGTTTTATTCTGAGTAATTTTTTCTTTACTTGATGGTCATTCAAAAAGCGAGGATTTTTGTTAAATAAATAATTCTTATACCTTTTAAAATAGCTTTACGGGGGTTTGAGAGACTCTGCTGTTTTATTCTGTGTGTTTTTTCTTTACCTGGTGGTCATTCAAAAAGCGAGGATTTCTGTTAAATAAATAATTCTTATACCTTTTAAAATAGCTTTACGGGGTTTGATCGTATTACGATCGTAGCTTTCAAATGTGAAACTTAAGTCCATTTTTGGATCGCAAAATTTACTTGGTGGTCATTCAAAAAGCGAGGATTTTTGTTAAATAAATAATTCTTGTACCTTTTAAAATAGCTTTATGGGGTTTGAGAAACTCTGTTGTTTTATTCTGTTTGATTTTTTCTTTACTTGATGCTCATTCAAAAAGTGAGGATTTTTTTTAAATAAATAATTCTTATACCTTTTAAAATAGCTTTACGGGGTTTGAGAGACTCTGCTGTTTTATTCAGTGTGATTTTTTCTTTACTTGATGGTCTTTCAAAAAGCGAGGATTTTTGTTAAATAAATAATTCTTGTACCTTTTAAAATAGCTTTACGGGGAGTATGAACCATCATGGATCATAAGCACCAACGACCCTAACCACCAGGGACTTGATGGTCATTCAAAAAGCAAGGATTTTTGTTAAATAAATAATTCTTATACCTTTTAAAATAGCTTTACGGGGTTTGAGAGACTCTGTTGTATTATTCCATGTGATTTTTTCTTTAATAATAATTCTATATATAAATAATTCTTATACCTTTTAAAATAGTATTACGGGGTTTGAGAGACTTTGTTGTTTTATTCTGTGTGATTTTTTCTTTACTTGATGGTCATTCAAAAAGCGAGGATTTTTGTTAAATAAATAATTCTTATACCTTTTAAAATAGCTTTACGGGGTTTGACAGACTCTGTAGTTTTATTCTGTCTGATTTTGCCTGTACTTGGTTCCTATTCAAACAGGCATTAATTTTTTTTAAGAATTACTTCTTATACATTTTTAAATAACTTTAAAGGGCGTGAGTGAGTCTGGAGTTTTTTTCTTTGTTTGAATATATTAAGTTAATTTAATGTCTATCATCGACTTTTATGTTTCATTAAATATTTCATATACCTTTTAAAACAAATTTAAGGGGCTTAAGACATTCTGTTGTCTTATTACGTGTGATTTTTTATTTACTTGATTGTCATTCAAAAACCGAGGATTTGTGTTAAATAAATAATTCTTGTACCTTTTAAAATAGCTTTACGGGGTTTGAGAGACTCTGTTGTCTTATTCTGTGTGATTTTATCTTTACTTGATGGTCATTCAAAAAGCAAGGAATTTTGTTAAATAAATAATTCATATCCCTTTTAAAATAGCTTTACGGGGTTTGAGAGATTCTGTTGTTTTATTCTGTGTGATTTTTTCTTTACCTGGTGGTCATTCAAAAAGCGAGGATTTTTGTTAAATAAATAATTCTTATACCTTTTAACATAGCTTTACGGGGTTTGAGAGACTTTGTTGTTTTATTCTGTGTGACTTTTTCTTTACTTGATGGTCATTCAAAAAGTGAGGATTTTTGTTAAATAAATAATTCTTATACATTTTAAAATAGCTTTAAGGGGAGTATGAACCATCATGGATCATAAGCACCAACGACCCTAACCACCAGGGACTTCAACCCTCCATAGGTTCCCTATCCCCAAACTCGAGGAGTGCCCCCGCCCTCCAACGTTTTGGGCCCAGCCCCCTCCCCCTTTTTTTTTTTTTTTTTTTTTTTTTTTTGGCAATTGACATTCTTTTCTGATAACAAGTATCATTCGTTACGATCGTAGCTTTCAAATGTGAAACTTAAGTCCATTTTTGGATCGCAAAATTTACTTGGTGGTCATTCAAAAAGCGAGGATTTTTGTTAAATAAATAATTCTTGTACCTTTTAAAATAGCTTTATGGGGTTTGAGAAACTCTGTTGTTTTATTCTGTGTGATTTTTTCTTTACTTGATGGTCATTCAAAAAGCGATGATTTTTGTTAAATAAATAATTCTTATACCTTTTAAAATAGCTTTACAGGGTTTGAGAGACTCTGCTGTTTTATTCTGTGTGATTTTTTCTTTACTTGATGGTCATTCAAAAAGCGAGGATTTTTGTTAAATAAATAATTCTTGTACCTTTTAAAATAGCTTTACGGGGTTTGAGAGACTCTGTTGTTTTATTCTGTGTGATTTTTTTAAGATTTTGGTTAAATAAATAATTCTTACACCTTTTAAAATAGCTTTACGGGGTTTGAGAGACTCTGTTGTTTTATTCTGTGTGATTTTTTCTTTAGTTGGTGGTCATTCAAAAAGCGAGGATTTTTGTTAAATAAAATTTCTTATACCTTTTAAAATAGCTTTACGGGGGTTTGAGAGACTCTGTTGTTTTATTCTGTGTGTTTTTTTCTTTACTTGGTTGTCATTCAAAAAAAGTGAGGATTTCTGTCAAATAAATAATTCTTGTATCTTTTAAAATAGCTTTATGGGGTTTGAGAAACTCTGCTGTTTTATTCTGTGTGATTTTTTCTTTACTTGCTGGTCTTTCAAAAAGCGAGGATTTTTGTTAAATAAATAATTATTGTACGTTTAAAATAGCTTTACGTGGTTTGAGAGACTCTGTTGTTTTATTCTTTGTGATTTTTTCATGATTTTTGTTAAATAAATAATTCTTTTAACTTTTAAAATATCTTTTAGGGGTTTTAGAGACTCTGTTTTTTTATTCTGTTTTATTTTTTCTTTAATTGGTGTTCATTAAAAAAGCGAGGATTTTTGTTAAATAAAAAATTCTTATACCTTTTAAAATAGCTTTACGGGGGTTTGAGAGACTATGTTGTTTTATTCTGTGTGTTTTTTTCTTTAGTTGGTTGTCATTCAAAAAGCGAGGATTTTTTTTAAATAAATAATTCTTATACCTTTTAAAATAGCTTTACGGGGTTTGAGAGACTCTCTTGTTTTTATTCTGTGTGATTTTTTCTTCACTTGGTGGTCATTCAAAAAGCAAGGATTTTTGTTAAATAAATAATTCTTATACCTTTTAAAATAGCTTTACGGGGTTTGAGAGACTCTGTTGTATTATTCCATTTGATTTTTTCTTTACTTGGTGGTCATTCAAAAAGCGAGGTTTTTTGTTAAATAAATAATTCTTATACCTTTTAAAATAGCTTTACGGGGGTTTGAGAGACCCTGTTGTTTTATTCTGTGTGTTTTTTCTTTACTTGGTGGTCATTGAAAAAGCTAGGATTTTTTCTTTACTTGGTGGTCATTCAAAAAGCGAGGATTTCTGTTCAATAAATAATTCTTATACCTTCTAAAATAGCTTTACGGGGTTTGAGAGACTCTGTTGTTTTATTCTGTGTGATTTTTTTAAGATTTTGGTTAAATAAATAATTCTTACACCTTTTAAAATAGCTTTACGGGGTTTGAGGGACTCTGTTGTTTTATTCTGTGTTTTTTTCTTTACTTGGTGGTCATTCAAAAAGCGAGGATTTTTGTTAAATAAAAAATTCTTATACCTTTTAAAATAGCTTTACGGGGGTTTTAGAGAATATGTTGTTTTATTCTGTGTGTTTTTTTCTTTACTTGGTTGTCATTCAAAAAAAGTGAGGATGTTTTTTAAATAAATAATTCTTGTATCTTTTAAAATAGCTTTATGGGGTTTGAGAGACTCTGTTGTTTTATTCTGTGTGATTTTATCTTTACTTGGTGGTCATTCAAAATGAGAGGATTTTTGTTAAATAAATAATTCTTGTACCTTTTAAAATAGCTTTACGGGGTTTGAGAGACTCTGTTGTTTTATTCTGTGTGATTTTTTCAAGATTTTGGTTAAATAAATAATTCTTATACCTTTTAAAATAGATTTAAGGGGTTTGAGAGACTCTGTTGTTTTATTCTTTTTTATTTTTTCTTCACTTGATGGTCATTCAAAAATCGAGGATTTTTGTTAAATAAAAAATTCTTATACCTTTTAAAATAGCTTTACGGGGGTTTGAGAGACTATGTTGTTTTATTCTTTGTGTTTTTTCTTTACTTTGTGGTCATTGAAAAAGCGAGGATTTTTTTTAAATAAATAATTCTTATACCTTTTAAAATAGCTTTACGGGGTTTGAGAGACTCTCTTGTTTTTATTCTGTGTGATTTTTTCTTCACTTGGTGGTCATTCAAAAAGCGAGGATTTCTGTTAAATAAATAATTATTATACATTTTAAAATAGCTTTACGGGGTTTGAGAGACTCTGTTGTATTATTCCATTTGATTTTTTCTTTACTTGGTGGTCATTCAAAAAGCGAGGTTTTTTGTTAAATAAATAATTCTTATACCTTTTAAAATAGCTTTACGGGGGTTTGAGAGACCCTGTTGTTTTATTCTGTGTGTTTTTTCTTTACTTGGTGGTCATTGAAAAAGCTAGGATTTTTTCTTTACTTGGTGGTCATTGAAAAAGCGAGGATTTCTGTTCAATAAATAATTCTTATACCTTCTAAAATAGCTTTACGGGGTTTGAGAGACCCTGTTGTTTTATTCTGTGTAATTTTTTCTTTACTTGATGGTCATTCAAAAAGCGAGGATTTCTGTTAAATAAATAATTCTTATACCTTTTAAAATAGCTTTACGGGGTTTGAGAGAGTCTGTTGTCTAATTCCGTGTGATTTTTTCTTTACTTGTTGCTCATTCAAAAAAGCGAGGATTTATGTTAAATAAATTATTCTTGTATCTTTTTAAATAGCATTACGGGGTTTGAGAGACTCTGTTGTTTTAGTTTAAGTGATTTTTTATTTACTTGGTGGTCATTCAAAAAGAGAGGATTTTTTTTAAATAAATAATACTTATACATTTTAAAATAGCTTTAAGGGAATTGAGAGACTCTGATGTGTTATTCTTTGTGTTTTTTTCTTTACTTGGTGGTCATTCAAAAAGCGAGGATTTTTGTTAAATAAATAATCATTATACCTTTTAAATTAGCTTTACGGGGTTTCAGAGACTCTGTTGTTTTATTATGTGTGATTTTTTCTTGACTTGATGGTCAGTCAAAAAGTGAAGATTTTTGTTAAATAAATAATTCTTTTACCCTTTAAAATAGATTTACGGGGTTTGAGAGACTCTGTTGTCTTATTCTGTGGGATTTTTTCTTTACTTGGTGGTCATTCAAAAAGCGAGGATTTTTGTTAAATAAATAATTCTTGTACCTTTTAAAATAGCTTTACGGGGTTTGAGAGACTCTGTTGTCTTATTCTGTGCGTTTTTTTCTTCACTTGATAGTCATTCAAAAAGCGATGATTTTTGTTAAATAAATAATTATTATACCTTTTAAAATAGCTTTACGGGGTTAGAGAGACTCTGTTATTTTATTCTGTCTGATTTTTTATTGACTTGATGGTCATTCAAAAAGTGAAGATTTTTGTTAAATAAATAATTTTTATAACCTTTAAAATAGATTTACGGGGTTTGAAAGACTCTGTAGTCTTATTCAGTGGGATTTTTTCTGTATTTGGTGGTCATTCAAAAAGCGGGGATTTCTGTTAAATAAATAATTCTTCTACCTTTTAAAATAGCTTTACGGGGTTTTGAGACACTCTGCTTTTTTATTTTGTCTGTTTTTTCTTTACCTGGTGGTCATTCAAAAAGCGAGGATTTCTGTTCAATAAATAATTCTTATACTTTTTAAAATAGATTTACGGGGTTTGAGAGACTCAGTTGTTTTATTATTTGTGTTTTTATCTTTACTTGGTGGTCATTCAAAAAGCGAGGATTTCTGTTAAATAAATAATTCTTATACCTTTTAAAATAGCTTTACGGGGTTTGAGAGACTCTGTTGTTTTATTTTGTGTGATTTTTTCTTTACTTGATGGTCTTTCAAAAAGCGAGGATTTCTGTTAAATAAATAATTCTTATACCTTTTAAAATAGCTTTACGGGGTTTGAGAGACTCTGTTGTTTTATTCTGTGTGATTTTTTCTTTACTTGGTGGTCATTCAAAAAAAAGCGAGGATTTCTGTTAAATAAATAATTCTTATATCTTTTAAAATAGCTTTACGGGGTTTGAGAGACTCTGTTGTCTTATTCTGTTTGATTTTTTCTTTACTTGGTGATCATTCCAAAAGCGAGGATTTCTTTTAAATAAATAAGAATATATTTTGAAATAGCCTTAATGGGTTTGAGAGACTCTGTTGTGTTATTCAGTGCGATTTTTTCTTATCGTGGTGGTCATTCAAAAAGAGAGGTTTTCTGTTAAATAAATAATTCTTGTACATTTTAAAATAGCTTTACGGTGTTTGAGTGACTCTGTTGTTTTATTTTGTGTGATTTTTTCTTTACTTGATGGTCATTCAAAAAGTGAGGATTTTTGTTAAATAAATAATTCTTATACCTTTTAAAATAGCTTTACGGGGTTTGAGAGACTCTGTTGTTTTATTCTGTGTGATTTTTTCTTTACTTGATGGTCATTCAAAAAGCGAGGATTTTTGTTAAATAAATAATTCTTATACCTTTTAAAATAGCTTTACGGGGTTTGAGAGACTCTGTAGTTTTATTCTGTGTGATTTTTTCTTTACTTGATGGTCATTCAAAAAGCAAGGATTTTTTTTAAATAAATAATTCTTATACCTTTTAAAATAGCTTTACGGGGTTTGAGAGACTCTCTTGTTTTTATTCTGTGTGATTTTTTCTTCACTTGGTGGTCATTCAAAAAGCAAGGATTTTTGTTAAATAAATAATTCTTATACCTTTTAAAATAGCTTTACGTTGTTTGAGTGACTCTGTTGTTTTATTCTGTGTGATTTTTTCTTTACTTGATGGTCATTCAAAAAGCGAGGATTTTTGTTAAATAAATAATTCTTATACCTTTTAAAATAGTTTTACGGGGTTTGAGAGACTCTGTTGTTTTATTCTGTGTGATTTTTTCTTTACTTGATGGTCATTCAAAAAGCGAGGATTTTTGTTAAATAAATAATTCTTATACCTTTTAAAATAGCTTTACGGGGTTTGAGAGACTCTGTAGTATTATTCTGTGTGATTTTTTCTTTACTTGATGGTCATTCAAAAAGCAAGGATTTTTTTTAAATAAATAATTCTTATACCTTTTAAAATAGCTT
Organism: Artemia sp. Qi Xiang Cuo; assembly: GCF_049724085.1. Classification (NCBI taxonomy): domain Eukaryota; kingdom Metazoa; phylum Arthropoda; class Branchiopoda; order Anostraca; family Artemiidae; genus Artemia; species Artemia sp. Qi Xiang Cuo. Next base: position 39,350,149 of record NC_142795.1, read on the forward strand.
TACGGGGTTTGAGAGACTCTGTTGTCTTATTCCATGTGATTTTTTCTTTACTTGATGGTCATTCAAAAAGCGAGGATTTCTGTTAAATAAATAATTCTTGTACCTTTTAAAATAGCTTTACGGGGTTTGAGAGACTCTGTTGTTTTATTCTGTGTGATTTTATCTTTACTTGATGGTCATTCAAAAAGCGACGATTTCTGTTAAATAAATAATTCTTGTACCTTTTAAAATAGCTTTACGGGGTTTGAGAAACTCTGTTGTTTTATTCTGTGTGATTTTTTCTTTACTTGATGGTCATTCAAAAAGTGATGATTTTTGTTAAATAAATAATTATTGTACCTTTTAAAATAACTTTACAGGGTTTGAGTGACTCTGTTGTGTTTTTCTGTGTGATTTTTTCTTTACTTGGTGGTAATCCAAAAAGCTAGGATTTTTGTTAAATAAAAAATTATTATACCTTTTAAATTAGCTTTAAGGGGTTTGAGTGACTTTGATGTTTTATTCTGTGTGATTTATTCTTTACTTGATGGTCATTCAAAAAGCGAGGATTTTTGTTCAATAAATAATTCTTATACCTTTTAAAATAGCTTTAGGGGGTTTGAGAGACTCTGTTGTCTTATTCCATGTGATTTTTTCTTTACTTGATGGTCATTCAAAAAGCAAGGATTTTTGTTAAATCAATAATTCTTATACCTTTTAAAATAGCTTTACGGGGTTTGAGAGACTCTCTTGTTTTTATTCTGTGTGATTTTTTCTTTACTTGATGGTCATTCAAAAAGCGAGGATTTTTGTTAAATAAATAATTCTTGTACCTTTTAAAATAGCTTTACGGGGTTTGAGAGACTCTGTTGTTTTATTCTGTGTGATTTTTTCAAGATTTTTGTTAAATAAATAATTCTTATACCTTTTAAAATAGCTTTACGGGGTTTGAGAGACTCTGTTGTTTTATTCTGTGTTTTTTTCTTTAGTTGGTTGTCATTCAAAAAGCGAGGATTTTTGTTAAATAAAAAATTCTTATACCTCTTAAAATAGCTTTAAGGGGGTTTGAGAGACTCTGTTGTTTTATTCTTTGTGTTTTTTTCTTTACTTGGTTGTCATTCAAAAAGCGAGGATTTTTGTTAAATAAATAATTCTTATACCTTTTAAAATAGCTTTACGGGGTTTGAGAGACTCTGTTTTTTTATTCTGTGTGATTTTTTCTTAACTTGGTGGTCATTCAAAAAGCAAGGATTTTTGTTAAATAAATAATTCTTATACCTTTTAAAATAGCATTACGGGGTTTGAGAGACTCTGTTGTATTAGTCCATGTAATTTTTTCTTTACTTGATGGTCATTCAAAAAGCGAGGATTTTTGTTAAATAAATAATTCTTATACCTTTTAAAATAGCTTTACGGGGTTTGAGAGACTCTGTTGTTTTATTCTGTGTGATTTTTTCTTTACTTGATGGTCATTCAAAAAGCGAGGATTTGTGTTAATTAAATAATTCTTATACATTTTAAAATAGCTTTACGGGGTTTGAGTGACACTGTTTTTTTATTAAGTGTTAATTTTCCTTTACTTGATGGTCATTAAAAAAGCGACTATTTGTGTTAAATAAATAATTATTATAACTTTTAAAATATCTTTACGGGGTTTGATACAATCTGTGGTGTTATTCTGTGTGATTTTTTCTTTACTTGATGGTCAGTCAAAAAGTGAGGATTTCTGTTAAATAAATAATTCTTATACCCTTTAAAATAGCTTTACGGGGTTTGAAACACTCTGTTGTCTTATTCCATGGGATTTTTTCTGTATTTTGTGGTCATTCAAAAAGCGAGGATTTCTGTTCAATCAATAATTCTTGTACCTTTTAAAATAGCTTTACAGGGTTTGAGAGACTCTGCTGTTTTATTCTTTTTGATTTTTTCTTTACTTGATGGTCATTCAAAAAGCCAGGATTTTTGTTAAATAAATAATTCTTATACCTTTTAAAATAGCTTTACGGGGGTTTTAGACACGCTTTTTTTTTATTATTTTTGTTTTTTCTTTACTTGGTGGTCATTCAAAAAGCGAGGATTTCTGTTAAATAAATAATTCTTATACCTTTTAAAATAGCTTTACGGGGTTTGAGAGACTCTGTTGTTTTATTCTGTGTGCTTTTTTACTTGGTGGTCATTCAAAAAGCGATGATTTCTGTTAAATAAATAATTCGTATACCTTTTAAAATAGCTTTACGGGGTTTGAGAGACTCTGTTGTTTTATTCTGTGTGATTTTTTCTTTACTTGATGGCCATTCAAAAAGCGAGGATTTCTGTTGAATAAATAATTCTTATACCTTTTAAAATAGCTTTACGGGGTTTGAGAGACTCTGTTGTTTTATTCTGTGTGATTTTTTCTTTACTTGGTGGTCATTCAAAAAAAAAGCGATGATTTCTGTTAAATAAATAATTATTATATCTTTTAAAATAGCTTTACGGGGTTTGAGAGACTCTGTTGTCTTATTCTGTGTGATTTTTCTTTACTTGGTGATCATTCCAAAAGCGAGGAGTTTTGTTAAATAAATAAGAATATATTTTTAAATATCCTTACTGGGTTTGAGAGACTCTGTTGTCTTATTCAGTGCGATTTTTTCATTACTTGGTGGTCATTCAAAAAGTGAGGCTTTCTGTTAAATAAATAATTCTTATACATTTTAAAATAGATTTACGGGGTTTGAGTGACTCTGTTGTTTTATTTTGTGTGATTTTTTCTTTACTTGATGGTCATTCAAAAAGTGAGGATTTTTGTTAAATAAATAATTCTTATACCTTTTAAAATAGTTTTACGGGGTTTGAGAGACTCTCTTGTTTTATTCTGTGTGATTTTTTCTTTACTTGATGGTCATTCAAAAAGCGAGGATTTTTGTTAAATAAATAATCCTTATACCTTTTAAAATAGCTTTACTGGGTTCGAGAGACTCTGTTGTTTTATTCTGTGTGATTTTTTCTTTATTTGATGGTCATTCAAAAAGCAAGAATTTTTGTTAAATAAATAATTCATATACCTTTTAAAATAGCTTTAAGGGGTTTGAGAGACGCTGGTGTCTTATTCAGTGTGATTTTTCCTTTACTTGAAGGTCATTTAAAAAGCGAGGATTTATGTTAAATAGATAATTCTTTTACCTTTTAAAATAGCTTTACGGGGTTTGAGAGACTCTGTTGTTTTATTCTGTGTGATTTTTTCTTTACTTGATGGTCATTCAAAAAGAGAGTAATTATGTTAAATAAATAATTCTAATACATTTTAAAGTAGATTTACGGGGTTTGAGAGACTCTGTTGTTTTTTTCTGTTTGGTTTTTTCTTTAATTGGTGGCCATTCAAAAATTGATGATTTTGTTAAATAAATAATTCTTGAAAATTTTAAAATAGCTATAGTGGCTTTGATAGACTCTGTTGTCTTATTCAGTGTGATTTTTTCTTTACTTGATGGTCATTCAAAAAGCCAGGATTTTTGTTAAATAAATAATTCTTATACCTTTTAAAATAGCTTTACGGGGTTTGAGCGACTCTGTTGTCTTATTCCATGTGATTTTTTCTTTACTTGATGGTCATTCAAAAAGCGAGGATTTTTGTTAAATAAATAATTCTTATACCTTTTAAAATAGCTTTACGGGGTCTGAGAGACTCTGTTGTTTTATTCTGTGTGATTTTTTCTTTACTTGATGGTCATTCAAAAAGCGAGGATTTTTGTTAAATAAATAATTCTTGTACATTTTAAAATAGCTTTACGGGGTTTGAGAGACTCTTTTGTTTTATTCTGTGTGATTTTTTCAAGATTTTTGTTAAATAAATAATTCTTATACCTTTTAAAATAGCTTTACGGGGTTTTTGAGACTCTGTTGTTTTATTTTGTGTGATTTTTTCTTTACTTGGTGGTCATTCAAAAAGCGAGGATTTTTGTTAAATAAATAATTCTTATACCTTTTAAAATAGCTTTACGGGGTTTGAGAGACTCTGTTGTTTTATTCTGTGTTTTTTTGTTTAGTTGTTGGTCATTAAAAAAGCGAGGATTTTTTTTAAATAAAATTTCTTATAACTTTTAAAATAGCTTTACGGGGGTTTGAGAGACTATGTTTTTTTATTCTTTGTGTTTTTTTCTTTACTTGGTTGTCATTCAAAAAGCGAGGATTTTTTTTAAATAAATAATTCTTATACCTTTTAAAATAGCTTTACGGGGTTTGAGAGACTCTCTTGTTTTTATTCTGTGTGATTTTTTCTTCACTTGGTGGTCATTCAAAAAGCAAGGATTTTTGTTAAATAAATAATTCTTATACCTTTTAAAATAGCTTTACGGGGTTTGAGAGACTCTGTTGTATTATTCTATTTGATTTTTTCTTTACTTGTTGGTCATTACAAAAGCGAAGTTCTTTGTTAAATAAATAATTCTTATACCTTTTAAAATAGCTTTACGGGGGTTTGAGAGACTCTGTTGTTTTATTCTGTGTGTTTTTTCTTTACTTGGTGGTCATTGAAAAAGCTAGGATTTTTTCTTTACTTGGTGGTCATTGAAAAAGTGAAGATTTCTGTTAAATAAATAATTCTTATACCTTTTAAAATAGCTTTACGGGGTTTGAGAGACCCTGTTGTTTTATTCTGTGTAATTTTTTCTTTACTTGATGGTCATTCAAAAAGCGAGGATTTCTGTTAAATGAATAATTCTTATACCTTTTAAAATAGCTTTACGGGGTTTGAGAGAGTCTGTTGTCTAAATCAGTGTGATTTTTTCTTTACTTGGTGGTCATTCAAAAAGCGAGGATTTCTGTTAAATAAATAATTCTTGTACCTTTTAAAATAGATTTACGGGGTTTGAGAGACTCTGTTATTTTATTTTTTGTGATTTTTTTTTTACTGGATTTTCTTTAATAAAGGTTTTATTTTGTTAAATTTTTAATTATTGTAACTTTTATAAGAGATGTTCGGGGTTGGAGTGACTCTCTTATTTTATTCTGTGTTATTTTATCTTTTCTTGATGGTCATTCAAAAAACGAGGATTTTCGTTAAATAAATAATTATTATACCTTTTAAAATAGCTTTACGGGGTTTGAGAGACTCTGTTGTTTTATTCTGTGTGATTTTTTCTTTACTTGATGGTCATTCAAAAAGCTAGGATTTTTGTTCAATAAATAATGCTTATACCTTTTAAAATAGCTTTACGGGGTTTGAGAGACTCTGTTGTCTTATTCCATGTGATTTTTTCTTTACTTGATGGCCATTCAAAAAGCGAGGATTTTTTTTAAATAAATAATTCTTGTACCCTTTAAAATAGCTTTACGGGGTTTAAGAGACTCTGTTGTTTTATTCTGTGTGATTTTTTTTTTACTTGATGGTCATTCAAAAAGCAAGGATTTTTGATAAATAAATAATTCTTGTACCTTTTAAAATAGCTTTATGGGGTTTGAGTGGCTCTTTAATCTTATTACGTCTGATATTATCTTGACTTCGTTGTCATCCAAAAATGCAGGATTTCTTTTAAATAAATAATTCTCATAAATTTTAAAATAGATTGACGGGGTCTGAGTTCATTTGCAGTCTTATTACTTTTGATATTTTATTTACTTGATGGTCATTCAAAAAGCGAGGATTTTTGTTAAATAAATAATTCTTATACCCTTTAAAATAGCTTTACGGGGTTTGAAAGACTCTGTTGTCTTATTCTGTTTCATTTTTCCTTTACTTGATGGTCATTCAAAAAGCGAGGATTTTTGTTAAATAAATAATTCTTATACCTTTTAAAATAGCTTTAAGGGGAGTATGAACCATCATGGATCATGAGCACCAACGACCCTAACCACCAGGGACTTCAACCCTCCATAGGTGCCCTATCCCCAAACTCGAGGAGTGCCCCCTCCCTCCAACTTTTTGGCCCCCTCCCCCTTTTTTTTTTTTTTTTTTTTTTTTTTTTTTTTTTTGGCAATTGACATTTTTTCTGATAACAAGTATCATTCATTACGATCGTAGCTTTCAAATGTGAAACTTAAGTCCATTTTTGGATCGCAAAATTTACTTGATGGTCATTCAAAAAGCGAGGATTTCTGTTAAATAAATAATTCTTGTACCATTTAAAATAGCTTTACGGGGTTTGAGAGACTCTGTTGTTTTATTCCTTGTGATTTTTTCTTTACTTGATGGTCATTCAAAAAGCCAGGATTTTTGTTAAATAAATAATTCTTATACCTTTTAAAATAGCTTTACGGGGTTTGAGAGACTCTGCTGTTTTATTCTGTGTGATTTTTTCTTTACTTGATGGTCATTCAAAAAGCGAGGATTTTTGTTAAATAAATAATTCTTGTACCTTTTAAAATAGCTTTACGGGTTTCAGAGACTCTGTTGTTTTATTCTGTGTGATTTTTTCAAGATTTTTGTTAAATAAATAATTCTTATACCTTTTAAAATAGCTTTACGGGGTTTGAGAGACTCTGTTGTTTTATTTTGTGTGATTTTTTCTTTACTTGGTGGTCATTCAAAAAGCGAGGATTTTTGTTAAATAAATAATTCTTATACCTTTTAAAATAGCTTTACGGGGTTTGAGAGACTCTGTTGTTTTATTCTGTGTTTTTTTTCTTTAGTTGGTGGTCATTCAAAAAGCGAGGATTTTTGTTAAATAAAATTTCTTATACCTTTTAAAATAGCTTTACGGGGGTTTGAGAGACTCTGTTGTTTTATTCTGTGTGTTTTTTTCTTTACTTGGTTGTCATTCAAAAAGCGAGGATTTTTTTTAAATAAATAATTCTTATACCTTTTAAAATAGCTTTACGGGGTTTGAGAGACTCTCTTTTTTTTATTCTGTGTGATTTTTTCTTCACTTGGTGGTCATTCAAAAAGCAAGGATTTTTGTTAAATGAATAATTCTTATACCTTTTAAAATAGCTTTACGGGGTTTGAGAGACTCTGTTGTATTATTCTATTTGATTTTTTCTTTACTTGTTGGTCATTACAAAAGCGAGGATTTTTGTTAAATAAATAATTCTTATACCTTTTAAAATAGCTTTACGGGGGTTTGAGAGACTCTGTTGTTTTATTCTGTGTGTTTTTTCTTTACTTGGTGGTCATTGAAAAAGCTAGGATTTTTTCTTTACTTGGTGGTCATTCAAAAAGCGAGGATTTCTGTTCAATAAATAATTCTTATACCTTCTAAAATAGCTTTACGGGGTTTGAGAGACCCTGTTGTTTTATTCTGTGTAATTTTTTCTTTACTTGATGGTCATTCAAAAAGCGAGGATTTCTGTTAAATAAATAATTCTTATACCTTTTAAAATAGCTTTACGGGGTTTGGGAGAGTCTGTTGTCTTATTCCGTGTGATTTTTTCTTTACTTGGTGGTCATTCAAAAAGCGAGGACTTCTGTTAAATAAATAATTCTTTTACATTTTAAAATAGCTTTACGGGGTTTGAGAGACTCTGTTGTTTTATTCTGTGTGATTTTTTCTTTACTTGATGGTCATTCAAAAAGCGAGGATTTTTTTTAAATAAATTATTCTTATACCTTTTAAAATAGCTTTACGGGGTTTGAGAGACTCTGTTGTTTTATTCTTTTTGATTTTTTCTTTACTTGATGGTCATTCAAAAAGCCAGGATTTTTGTTAAATAAATAATTCTTATACCTTTTAAAATAGCTTTACGGGGTTTGAGAGACTCTGCTGTTTTATTCTGTGTGATTTTTTCTTGACTTGATGGTCATTCAAAAAGTGACGATTTCTGTTAAATAAATAATTTTTATACCTTTTAAAATAGCTTTACGGGTTTTGAAACACTGTTGTCCTATTCCATGGGATTTTTTCTTTACTTTGTGGTCATTCAAAAAGCGAGGATTTATGTTCAATCAATAATTATTTTACCTTTTAAAATAGCTTTACAGGGTTTGAGAGACTCTGCTGTTTTATTCTGTTTGATTTTTTGTGTACTTGATTGTCATTCAAAAAGCCAGGATTTTTGTGAAATAAATAATTCTTATAAATTTTAAAATAGCTTTACTGGGTTTTAGAGACTCTTTTTTGTTATTCTTTGTTAATTTTTCTTTACTTCTTGGTCATTCAAAAAAGCGAATATATCTGTTAAACAAATAATTTTTATACCTTTTAAAATAGCTTTACGGGGTTTGAGAGACTCTGTTGTATTATTCCATGGGATTTTTTCTTTACTTGGTGGTCATTCAAAAAGCGAGGATTTATGTTAAATAAATAATTCTTGTACCTTTTCAAATAGCTTTACGGGGTTTGAGAGACTCTGTTGTTTTATTCTGTATGATTTTTTGTTTACTTGATGGTCATTCAAAAAGCGAGGATTTCAGTTAAATAAATAATTATTATACATTTTAAAATAGCTTTACAGGGTTTGAGAGACTATCTTTTTTTATTCTTTTTTATTTTTTCTTTAATTGATTGTAATTCAAAAATATAGGATTTTTTTTAAATAAATAATTATTATAAATTTTAAAGTAGATTTAAGGGGTTTCAGAGAATATGTTGTTTTATTCTGTCTGTTTTTTTCTTTACTTGGTGGTCATTCAAAAAGCGAGGATTTCTGTTAAATAAATAATTCTTGTACCTATTAAAATAGCTTTACGGGGTTTGAGAGACTCTGTAGTGTTATTCTGTGTGATTTCTTCTTTACTTGATGGTCATTCAAAAAGGGAGGATTATTTTTAAATAAATAATTGTTATACCTTTTAAAATAGCTTTACGGGTTTGAGAGACTCTGTTGTTTTATTCCTTGTGATTTTTTCTTCACTTGGTGGTCATTCAAAAAGCAAGGATTTTTGTTAAATAAATAATTCTTATACCTTTTAAAATAGCTTTACGGGGGTTTGAGAGACTCTGTTGTTTTATTCTGTGTGTTTTTTCTTTACTTGGTGGTAATTCAAAAAGTGAGGATTTTTGTTAAATAAATAATTCTTATACCTTTTAAAATAGATTTACGGGGTTTGAGAGACTCTGTTGTTTTATTCTGTGTGTTCTAATCTTGACTTGGTGGTCATTCAAAAAGCGAGGATTTCTGTTAAATAAATAATTCTTATACCTTTTTAAATAGCTTTACGGGGTTTGAGAGACTCTGTTGTTTTATTCTGTGTGATTTTTTCTTTACTTGGTGGTCATTCAAAAAAAGCGAGGATTTCTGCTAAATAAATCATTCTTATATCTTTTAAAATAGCTTTACGGGGTTTGAGAGACTCTGTTGTCTTATTCCGTATGATTTTTTCTTTACTTGGTGGTCATTCAAAAAGCGAGAATTTCTGTTAAATAAATAATAATATCTTTTTAAATATCTTTACGGGGTTTGAGAGACTCTGTTGTCTTATTCCGTGTGATTTTTTCTTTACTTGGTGGTCATTCAAAAAGTGAGGATTTCTGTTAAATAATTAATTCTTGTACCTTGTAAAATAGCTTTACGGGGTTTGAGTGACTCTGTTGTTTTATTCTTTGTGATTTTTCTTTACTTGATGGTCATTCAAAAAGCAAGGATTTTTGTTAAATAAATAATTCATTTACCTTTTAAAATAGCTTTACGGGGTTTGAGAGACACTGTTGTTTTATTCTCTTTGATTTTTTCTTTACTTGGTGGTCATACAAAAAGCGGGGATATTTGTTAAAGAAATAATTCTTATAACTTTTAAAATAGCTTTAAGGGGAGTATGAACCATCATGGATCATAAGCACCAACGACCCTAACCACCAGGGACTTCAACCCTCCATAGGTGCCCTATCCCCAAACTCGAAGGGTGCCCTCTCCCTCCAACTTTTTGGTCCCCTCCCCTTTTTTTTTTTTTTTTTTTTTTTTTTTTTTTTTAGCAATTGACATTTTTTCTGATAACAAGTATCATTCATTACGATCGTAGCTTTCAAATGTGAAACTTAAGTCCATTTTTGGATCGCAAAATTTACTTGGTGGTCATTCAAAAAGCGAGGATTTTTGTTAAATAAATAATTCTTGTAGCTGTTAAATTAGCTTTACGGGGTTTGAGAGACTCTGTTGTTTTATTCTGTGTGTTTTCTTCTTTACTTTGTAGTCATTCAAAAAGCAAGGATTTTTGTTAAATAAATAATTCTTATACCTTTTAAAATATCTTTACGGGGTTTGGGAGAATCTGCTGTTTTATTCTGTGGGATTTTTTCTTTACTTGGTGGTCATTCAAAAAGCGAGGATTTTTGTTAAATAAATAATTCTTGTACCTTTTAAAATAGCTTTACGGGTTTCAGAGACTCTGTTGTTTTATTCTGTGTGATTTTTTCAAGATTTTTGTTAAATAAATAATTCTTATACCTTTTAAAATAGCTTTACGGGGTTTTAGAGACTCTGTTGTTTTATTCCTTGTGATTTTTTCTTTACTTGTTTGTCATTCAAAAATCTAGGATTTTTGTTAAATAAATAATTCTTATACCTTTTAAAATAGCTTTACGGGGTTTGAAAGACTCTGTTGTTTTATTCTGTGTGATTTTTTCTTTAGTTGGTGGTCATTCAAAAAGCGAGGATTTTTGTTAAATAAAAAATTCTTATACCTTTTAAAATAGCTTTACGGGGGTTTGAGAGACTCTGTTGTTTTATTCTGTGTGTTTTTTTCTTTACTTGGTGGTCATTCAAAAAGCGAGGATTTTTTTTAATACATAATTCTTATACCTTTTAAAATAGCTTTACGGGGTTTGAGAGACTCTCTTGTTTTTATTCTGTGTGTTTTTTTCTTTACTTGGTGGTCATTCAAAAAGCGAGGATTTTTTTTAATAAATATTTCTTATACCTTTTAAAATAGCTTTACGGGGTTTCAGAGACTCTCTTGTTTTTATTCTGTGTGATTTTTTCTTCACTTGGTGGTCATTCAAAAAGCGAGGATTTTTGTTAAATAAATAATTCTTATACATTTTAAACTAGCTTTATGGGGTTTGAGAGACTCTGTTGTATTATTCCATTTGATTTTTCTTTACTTGGTGGTCATTCAAAAAGCGAGGTTTTTTGTTAAATAAATAATTCTTATACCTTTTAAAATAGCTTTACGGGGGTTTGAGAGACCCTGTTGTTTTATTCTGTGTGTTTTTTCTTTACTTGGTGGTCATTGAAAAAGCTAGGATTTTTTCTTTACTTGGTTGTCATTCAAAAAGTGAAGATTTCTGTTCAATAAATAATTCTTATACCTTTTAAAATAGCTTTACAGGGTTTGAGAGACTCTGTTGTTTTATTCTGAGTGATTTTTTCTTTACTTGATGGTCATTCAAAAAGCGAGGATTTCTGTTAAATAAATAATTCTTATACCTTTTAAAATAGCTTTGCGGGGATTGAGAGACTCTGTTCTCTTATTCAATGGGATTTTTTCTTTAGTTGGCGGTCATTCAAAAAGCGAGGATTTATGTTAAATAATTAATTCTTGTACCTTTTAAAATAGCTTTACGGGGTTTGAGAGACTCTGAAGTTTTATTCTGTGTGTTTTTTTCTTTACTTGATGGTCATTAAAAAAGGGAGGATTTTCGTTAAATAAATAATTTTTATACCTTTTAAAATAGCTTTAGGGGGTTCGAGAGACTCTGTTGTCTTATTCCGTGTGATTTTTTCTTTACTTGGTGGTCATTCAAAAAGCGAGGATTTTTGTTAGATAAATAATTCTTATACCTTTTAAAATAGCTTTACGGGGTTTGAGAGACTCTGTTGTTTTATTCTTTGTGATTTTTTTCTTTACTTGATGGTCATTTAAAAAGCGAGGATTTTTGTTATATAAATAATTCTTATACCTTTTAAAATAGCTTTACGGGGTTTGAGAGACTCTGTTGTTTTATTCTGTCTGATTTTTTCTTTACTTGGTGGTAATTCAAAAAGCGAGTATTTCTGTTAAATAAATAATTCTTGTACATTTAAAATAGCTTTACGGGGTTTGAGAGACTCTGTTGTTTTATTCTGTGTGATTTTTTCTTTACTTGTTGGTCATTCAAAAAGCGAGGATTTTTGTTAAATAAATAATTCTTATACGTTTTAAAATAGCTTTACGCCGTTTGAGAGACTCAGTTGTTTTATTCTGTGTGATTTTTTCTTAACGTGATGGTCATTCAAAAAGCGAGGATTTTTGTTAAATAAATAATTCTTATACCTTTTAAAATAGCTTTACGGGGTTTGAGAGACTCTGTTGTTTTATTCCTTGTGATTTTTTCTTTACTTGGTGGTCATTCAAAAAGCTAGGATTTTTGTTAAATAAATAATTCTTATACCTTTTAAAATAGCTTTACGGGGTTTGAAAGACTCTGTTGTTTTATTCTGTGTGATTTTTTATTTAGTTGGTGGTAATTCAAAAAGCGATGATTTTTGTTAAATAAAAAATTATTATACCTTTTAAAATAGCTTTACGGGGGTTTGAGAGACTCTGTTGTTTTATTCTGTGTGTTTTTTTCTTTACTTGGTGGTCATTCAAAAAGCGAGGATTTTTTTTAATAAATATTTCTTATACCTTTTAAAATAGCTTTACGGGGTTTGAGAGACTCTCTTGTTTTTATTCTGTGTGTTTTTTTCTTTACTTGGTGGTCATTCAAAAAGCGAGGATTTTTTTTAATAAATATTTCTTATACCTTTTAAAATAGCTTTACGGGGTTTCAGAGACTCTCTTGTTTTTATTCTGTGTGATTTTTTCTTCACTTGGTGGTCATTCAAAAAGCGAGGATTTTTGTTAAATAAATAATTCTTATACCTTTTAAACTAGCTTTATGGGGTTTGAGAGACTCTGTTGTATTATTCCATTTGATTTTTCTTTACTTGGTGGTCATTCAAAAAGCGAGGATTTTTGTTAAATAAATAATTCTTATACCTTTTAAAATAGATTTACGGGGGTTTGAGAGACTCTGTTGTTTTATTCTGTGTGTTTTTTCTTTACTTGGTGGTCATTGAAAAAGCTAGGATTTTTTCTTTACTTGGTTGTCATTCAAAAAGTGAAGATTTCTGTTCAATAAATAATTCTTATACCTTTTAAAATAGCTTTACGGGGTTTGAGAGACTCTGTTGTTTTATTCTGAGTGATTTTTTCTTTACTCGGTGGTCATTCAAAAAGTGAGGATTTCTGTTAAATAAATAATTCTTATACCTTTTAAAATAGCTTTACGGGGTTTGAGAGACTCTGTTGTCTTATTCCATGGGATTTTTTCTTTACTTGGTGGTCATTCAAAAAGCGAGGATTTCTGTTAAATAAATAATTCTTGTACCTTTTAAAATAGCTTTACGGGGTTTGAGAGACTCTGATGTTTTATTCTGTGTGATTTTTTATTTACTTGATGGTCATTCAAAAAGGGAGGATTTTTGTTAAATAAATAATTTTTATACCTTTTAAAATAGCTTTAGGGGGTTCGAGAGACTCTGTTGTCTTATTCCGTGTGATTTTTTCTTTACTTGGTGGTCATTCAAAAAGCGAGGATTTTTGTTAAATAAATAATTCTTATACCTTTTAAAATAGCTTTACGGGGTTTGAGAGACTCTGTTGTTTTATTCTTTGTGATTTTTTCTTTACTTGATGGTCATTTAAAAAGCGAGGTTTTTTGTTATATAAATAATTCTTATACCTTTTAAAATAGCTTTACGGGGTTTGAGAGACTCTGTTGTTTTATTCTGTGTGATTTTTTCTTTACTTGATGGTCATTCAAAAAGCGAGGATTTTTGTTAAATAAATAATTCTTATACCTTTTAAAATGGCTTTACGGGGTTTGAGAGACTCTGTTGTCTTATTCCGTGTGATTTGTTCTTTACTTGGTGGTCATTCAAAAAGCGAGGATTTTTGTTAAATAAATAATTCTTGTACCTTTAAAATAGCTTTACGGGGTTTGAGAGACTCTGTTGTTTTATTCTGTGTGATTTTTTCTTTACTTGATGGTCATTCAAAAAGCGAGGATTTTTGTTAAATAAATAATTCTTATACGTTTTAAAATAGCTTTACGCCGTTTGAGAGACTCAGTTGTTTTATTCTGTGTGATTTTTTCTTAACGTGATGGTCATTCAAAAAGCGAGGATTTTTGTTAAATAAATAATTCTTATACCTTTTAAAATAGCTTTACGGGGTTTGAGAGACTCTGTTGTTTTATTCTGTGTGATTATTTCTTTACTTGGTGGTCATTAAAAAAAGCTAGGATTTCTGTTAAATAAATAATTCTTATACCTTTTAAAATAGCTTTACGGGGTTTGAGAGACTCTGTTGTCTTATTCCTTGGGATTTTTTCTTTACTTGGTGGTCATTCAAAAGGCAAGGATTTCTGTTAAATAAATAATTCTTGTACCTTTTAAAATAGGTTTACGGGGTTTGAGAGACTCTCTTGTTTTATTCTGTGTGATTTTGTCTTTACTTGGTGGTCATTCAAAAAGCGAGGATTTGTGTTAAAAATTTAATTCTTGTACCATTTAAAATAGCTTCAAGGGGTTTGAGAGACTCTGTTTTCTTATTCCGTTTGATTTTTTCTTTACTTGGTGGTCATTCAAAAAGCGAGGATTTTTGTTAAATAAATAATTCTTGTACCTTTTAAAATATTCTTACGTGGTTTGGGAGACTCTGTTGTCTTATTCTGTGTGATTTTTTCTTTACTTGGTGGTCATTCAAAAAGCGAGGATTTTTTTTAAATAAATAATTCTTGTACCTTTTAAAATAGCTTTACGGGGTTTGAGAGACTCTGTTGTTTTATTTTGTGTGGTTTTTTCTTTACTTGATGGTCATTCAAAAAGCGAGGATTTTTGTTAAATAAATAATTCTTATACCTTTTAAAATAGCTTTAAGGGGTTTGAGAGACTCTGTTGTTTTATTGTGTGTGATTTTTTCTTTAATTGGTGGTCATTCAAAAATCGAGGATATCTGTTAAATAAATAATTATTATAACTTTTAAATTAGCTTTACGGGGTTTGAGAGACTGTGTTGTTTTATTCTGTGTGATTTTTTCTTTACTTGATGGTCATTCAAAAAGCGAGAATTTTTGTTAAATAAATAATTCTTATACCTTTTAAAATAGCTTTACGGGGTTTGAGAGACTCTGTTGTTTTATTCTGTGTGATTTTTTCTTTACTTGGTGGTCATTCAAAAAGCAAGGATTTTTGTTAAATAAATAATTCTTATACCTTTTAAAATAGCTTTACGGGGTTTGAGAGACTCTGTTGTTTTATTATGTGTGATTTTTTCTTTACTTGGTGGTCATTCAAAAAGCGAGCATTTTTGTTAAATAAATAATTCTTATACCTTTTAAAATAGATTTACGGGGGTTTGAGAGACTAGGCTGTTTTATTCGGTTTGTTTTTTATTTACCTGGTGGTCATTCAAAAAGCGAGGATTTCTGTTAAATAAATAATTCTTATACTTGTTAAAATAGCTTTACGGGGTTTGAGAGACTCTGTTTTTTTATTCTGTGTGATTTAATCTTGACTTGGTGGTCATTCAAAAAGTGGTGATTTCTGTTAAATAAATAATTCTTATACCTTTTTAAATAGCTTTAAGGGGTTTGAGAGACTCAGTTGTTTTATTCTGTATGATTTTTTCTTTACTTGATGGTCATTCAAAAAGCAAGGATTTCTGTTAAATAAATAATTCTTATACCTTTTAAAATAGCTTTATGTTGTTTGAGAGACTGTTGTCTTATTCAGTGTGATTTTTTCTTTACTTGGTGATCATTCAAAAAGAGAGGATTTCTTTTAAATAAATAAGAATATATTATGAAATAGTTTTAAGGGGTTTGAGAGACTCTGTTGTATTATTCCGTGTGATTTTTTCTTAACTTGTTGGTCATTCAAAAAGTGAAGCTTTCTGTTAAATAAATAATTCTTGTACCTTTTAAAATAGCTTTACGGGGTTTGAGTGACTCTGTTGTTTTATTCTGTGTTATTTTTTCTTTACTTATTGTTCATTCAAAAATCGAAGATTTTTGTTAAATAAATAATTCTTATACCTTTTAAAATAGCTTTACGGGGTTTGAGTGACTCTGTTGTTTTATTCTGTGTGATTTTTTCTTTACTTGATGGTTATTCAAAAAGCGAGGATTTTTGTTAAATAAATAATCCTTATAACATTTAAAATAGCTTTACGGGTTTTGAGAGACTCTGTTGTTTTATAATGTGTGATTTTTGCTTTAGTGGGTTGTAATGCAAAAAGAGAGGTGATTTCTTAAGTAAATAATTCTTATACCTTTTAAAATAGCTTTAAGGGGTTTGAGAGACTCTGTTGTTTTATTATGTGTTATTTTTTCGTTACTTGTTGGTCATTCAAAAAGCGAGGATTTCTGTTAAATAAATAATTCTTTTACCTTTTAAAAAAGCTTTAAGGAGTTTGAGAGACTCTGTTGTTTTATTCTGTGTGATTTTTTCTTTCTTGATGGTCATTCAAAAAGCGAGGATTTTTGTTAAATGAATAATTCTTATACCTTTTAAAATAGCCTTACGGGGTCTGAGAGACTCTGTTGTTTTATTCTGTTTGATTTTTTCTTTACTTGATGGTCATTCAAAAAGCGAGGATTTTTATTAAATAAATAATTCTTATACCTTTTAAAATAGCTTTACGGGGTCTGAGAGACTCTGTTGTTTTATTCTGTGTGATTTTTTCTTTACTTGATGGTTATTCAAAAAGCTAGGATTTTTGTTAAATAAATAATTCTTTTACCTTTTAAAATAGCTTTACGGGGTTTGAGAGACTCTGTTGTTTTATTCTGTGTAATTTTGTCTTTACTTGGTGGTCATTCAAAAAGCGAGGATATTTGTTAAATAAATAATTCTTATACCTTTTAAAATAGCTTTACGGGGTTTGAGAGGCTCTGTTGTTTTATACTGTGTGATTTTTTATTCAGTTGGGGTTCATTAAAAATGAGAGGATTTGTGTTAAATAAATAATTATTATACCTTTTAAAATAGCTTTACGGGGGTTTGAGAGACTCTGCTGTTTTATTCTGTGTGTTTTTTCTTTACCTGGTGGTCATTCAAAAAGCGAGGATTTCTGTTAAATAAATAATTCTTATACCTTTTAAAATAGCTTTACGGGGTTTGAGAGACTCTGTTGTTTTATTCTGTGTGTTTTATTCTTTACTTGGTGGTCATTCAAAAAGTGAGGATTTCTGTTAAATAAATAATTCTTGTACCTTTTAAAATAGCTTTACGGGGTTTGAGTGACTCTGTTGTTTTATTCTGTGTGATTTTTTCTTTACTTGATGGTCACTCAAAAAGCGAAGATTTTTGTTAAATAAATAAATCTTATACCTTTTAAAATATCTTTACGGGGTCTGAGAGACTCTGTTGTTTTAATCTGTGTGATTTTTTGTTTACGAGATGGTCATTCAAAAAGCGAGGATGTTTGTTTAATAAATAATTCTTGTACATTTTAAAATAGATTTACGGGGTCTGAGAGACCCTGTTGTTTTATTCTGTGTGATTTTTTCTTTTCTTGATGGTCATTCAAAAATCGAGGATTTTTGTTAAATAAATAATTCTTGTACCTTTTAAAATAGCTTTACGGGGTTTGAGAGACTCTGTTGTTTTATTCTGTGTGATTTCTTCTTTACTTGGTGGTCATTCAAAAAGCGAGGATTTTTGTTAAATAAATAATTCTTATACCTTTTAAAATAGCTTTACGGGGTTTGAGAGACTCTGTTGTTTTATTCTGTGTGATTTTTTATTAACTTGGTGGTCATTCAAAAAGCGAGGATTTTTGTTAAATAAATAATACTTATACCTTTTAAAATAGCATTACGGGGTTTGAGAGACTCTGTTGTTTTATTCTGTGTTATTTTTTCTTTACTTGGTGGCCCTTCAAAAACGAGGATTTCTGTTAAATAAATAATTCTTGTACCTTTTAAAATAGGTTTACGGTGTTTGAGAGACTCTGTTGTTTTATTCTGTTTGATTTTTTCTTTACTTGGTGGTCATTCAAAAAGCAAGGATTTTTGTTAAATAAATAATTCTTATACATATTAAAATAGATTTACGGGGTTTGAGAGACTCTGTTGTATTATTGTTTATGATTTTTTATTTACTTGATGGTCATTCAAAAAGAGAGGATATGTGTTAAATAAATAATCCTTATACCTTTTAAAATTGCTTTACGGGGTTTGAGAGACTCTGTGGTTTTATTCTGTGTGATTTTTTCTTTACTTGTTGGTCATTAAAAAAGCGAGGATTTCTGTTAAATAAATAATTTTTATACCTTTTAAAATAGATTTACGGGGTTTGAGAGACTCTGTTGTCTTATTCCGTGTGATTTTTTCTTTACTTGTTGGTCATTCAAAAAGCGAGGATTTGTGTTAAATAAATAATTCTTTTACCTTTTAAAATAGCTTTAAGGGGTTTGAGAGACTCTGTTGTTTTATTCTGTGTGATTTTTTCTTTCTTAATGGTCATTCAAAAAGCGAGGATTTTTGTTAAATAAATAATTCTTATACCTTTTAAAATAGCTTTACGGGGTTTGAGAGACTCTGTGGTTTTATTGTGTGTGATTTTTTCTTCTATTGTTTTTAATTCAAAATGCGTGTATTTCTGTTAAATAAATAATACTTATACCTTTTAAAATAGCATTACGGGGTTTGAGAGACTCTGTTGTTTTATTCTGTGTGATTTTTTCTTTACTTGATGGTCATTCAAAAAGCGAGGATTTCTGTTAAATAAATAATTCTTGTACCTTTTAAAATAGCTTTAAGGGGTTTTAGATGCTCTGGTGTCTTATTCCGTTTGATTTTTTCTTTACTTGCTGGTCATTCAAAAAGCAAGGATTTCTGTTAAATCAATAATTCTTATACCTGTTAAAAAAGCCTTAAGTGGTTTGAGAGACTCTGTTGCCTTTTTGTGTTTGTTTTTTTATTTACTTGGTGGTCATTCAAAAAGCGAGGATTTGTGTTAAATAAATAATTCTTATACCTTTTAAAATAGCTTTACGGGGTTTGAGAGACTCTGTGGTTTTATTCTGTGTGATTTTTTCTTTACTTGTTGGTCATTAAAAAAGCGAGGATTTCTGTTAAATAAATAATTCTTATACCTTTTAAAATAGATTTACGGGGTTTGAGAGACTTTGTTGTCTTATTCAGTGTGATTTTTTCTTTACTTGGTTGTCATTCAAAAAGCGAGGATTTCTGTTAAATAAATAATTCTTGTACCTTTTAAAATAGCTTTAAGGGGTTTGAGAGACTCTGTTGTTTTATTCTGTGTGATTTTTTCTTTCTTGATGGTCATTCAAAAAGCGAGGATTTTTGTTAAATAAATAATTCTTATACCTTTTAAAATAGCT
Organism: Artemia sp. Qi Xiang Cuo; assembly: GCF_049724085.1. Classification (NCBI taxonomy): domain Eukaryota; kingdom Metazoa; phylum Arthropoda; class Branchiopoda; order Anostraca; family Artemiidae; genus Artemia; species Artemia sp. Qi Xiang Cuo. The sequence continues at coordinate 39,369,353 of NC_142795.1, forward strand.
TTACGGGGTTTGAGAGACTCTGTTGTTTTATTCTGTCTGATTTTTTCTTTACTTGATGGTCATTCAAAAAGCTAGAATTTTTGTTAAATAAATAGTTCTGATACCTTTTAAAATAGCTTTACGGGGTTTGAGAGAATCTGTTGTTTTATTCTGTGTGATTTTTTCTTTACTTGATGGTCATTCAAAAAGCGAGGATTTTTGTTAATTAAATAATTCTTGTACCTTTTAAAATAGCTTTACGGGGTTTGAGAGACTCTGTTGTTTTATTCTGTGTGATTTATTCTTTACTTGGTGGTCATTCAAAAAGCTAGTATTTTTGTTTAATAAATAATTCTCATACCTTTTAAAATAGCTTTACGGGGTTTGAGAGACTCTGTTGTTTTATTCTGCGTGATTTTTTCTTCACTTGGTGGTCATTCAAAAAGCAAGGATTTTTGTTAAATAAATAATTTTTATACATTTTAAAATAGCTTTACGGGGTTTGAGAGACACTGTTGTTTTATTCTTTGCGATTTCTTCTTTACTTGGTGGTTATTCAAAAAGAGAGCATTTCTGTTAAATAAATAATTGTTATGCATTTTTAAGTAGCTTTAGGGGGTTTGAGAGACTCTGTTTTATTATTCTTTATGATTTTTTCTTTACTTGATGGCCATTAAAAAAACGGGGATTTCTGTTAAATAAATAATTCTTGTACCTTTTAAAATAGCTTTACGGGGTTTGAGAGACTCTGTTGTCTTATTCCGTGTGATTTTTTCTTTACTTGGTGGTCATTCAAAAGCGAGGATTTCTGTTAAATAAATAATTTTATACCTTTTAAAATAGCTTTACGGGGTTTGAGAGACTCTGTTGTCTTATTCCGTGTGATTTTTCGTTACTTGATGGTCATTCAAAAAGCGAGGATTTATGTTAAATAAATCATTCTTGTAACTTTTAAAATAGCTTTACGGGGTTTGAGAGTCTCTGTTGTTTTATTCTTTATGATTTTTTCTTTACTTGGTGGTCATTCAAAAAGTGAGCATTTCTGTTAAATAAATAATTATTATACCTGTTAAAATGGCTTTACGGGGTTTGAGAGACTCTGTTCTTTTATTCTGTGTGTTTTAATCTTTACTTGGTGGTCATTCAAAAAGCTAGGATTTATTTTAAATAAATAATTATTATACCTTTTAAAATAGCTTTACCGGGTTTGAGAGACTCAGTTGTTTCATTTTGTGTGATTTTTTCTTTACTTGTTGGTCAATCAAAAAGAGAGGATTTCTGTTAAATAAATAATTCTTATACCTGTTAAAATATCTTTACTGGGTTTGAGAGACTCTGTTGTCTTATTCTGTGTGAATTTTTCTTTACTTAGTTATCATTCAAAAAGCGAGGATTTCTTTTAAATAAATAATGATATATCTTTTGAAATAGCTTTACGGGGTTTGAGAGACTCTGTTGTCTTATTCCGTGTGATTTTTTCTTTACTTGGTGGTCATTCAAAAAGTGAGGATTTCTGTTAAATAAATAATTCTTGTACCTTTTAAAATAGCTTTACGGGGTTTGAGTGACTCTGTTGTTTTATTCTGTGTTATTTTTTCTTTACTTAATGGTCACTCAAAAAGCGAAGATTTTTGTTAAATAAATAATTCTTATACCTTTTAAAATAGCTTTCCAGGGTTTGAGAGACTATGTTGTTTTATAATGTGTGATTTTTGCTTTAATGGATTGTCATGCAAAAAGAGATTTGTTGTCTTAAATAAATAATTATTATACAATGTAAAATAGATTTAATGGGTTTGAGCGACTCTGTTGTGTTATCATGTGTGATGTTTTCTTTCCTTGATGGTCATTACAAAAGCAAGGATTTATGTTAAATAAATAATTATTGTACATTTTAAAATAGCTTTACCGGGTTTGAGAGACTCTGTTGTTTTATTCTGTGTGATTTTTTCTTTACTTGATGGTCAATCAAAAAGCGAGGATTTCTGTTAAATAAATAATTCTTGTACCTTTTAAAATAGGTTTACGGGGTTTGAGAGACTCTGTTGTTTTATTCTGTGTGATTTTGTCTTTACTTGGTGGTCATTCAAAAAGCGAGGATTTTTGTTATATAAATAATTCAGATACCTTTTAAAATAGCTTTACGGGGTTTGAGAGACTCTGTTGTTTTATTCTGTGTGATTTTTTCTTTCCTTGGTGCTCATTCAAAAAGCGAGCATTTTTGTTAAATAAATAATTCTTGTACCTATTAAAATAGCTTTACCGGGTTTGAGAGACTCTGTTGTCTTATTCCGTGTGATTTTTTCTTTACTTGGTGGTCATTCAAAAAGCGAGGATTTCTGTTAAATAAATAATTCTTGTACCTTTTAAAATAGCTTTAGGGGGTTTGAGAGACTCTGTTGTTTTATTCTGTGTGATTTTTTCTTTCTTGATGGTCATTCAAAAAGCAAGGATTTTTGTTAAATAAATAATTCTTATACCTTTTAAAATAGCTTTACGGGGTTTGAGAGACTCTGTTGTTTTATTCTGTGTAATTTTTCTTTACTTGATGGTCATTCAAAAAGCGAGGATTCTTGTTAAATAAATAATTCTTGTACCTTTTAAAATAGCTTTACGGGGTTTGAGAGACTCTGTTGTTTTATTCTTTGTGATTTCTTCTTTACTTGGTGGTCATTCAAAAAGCGAGGATATTTGTTAAATAAATAATTCTATTACCATTTAAAATAGCTTTAAGGGGTTTGAGAGACTCTGTTGTTTTATTCTGTGTGATTTTTTCTTCACTTGATTGTCATTCAAAAAGCGAGGATTTTTGTTTAATAAATAATTCTTATACCATTTAAAATAGCTTTACGGGATTTGAGAGACCCTGTTGTTTTATTCTGTGTGATTTTTTCTTTTCTTGATGGCCATTCAAAAATCGAGGATTTGTGTTTAATAAATAATTCTTATACCTTTTAAAATAGCTTTACGGGGTTTGAGAGACTCTGTTGTTTTATTCTGTGTGATTTCTTCTTTACTTGGTGGTCATTCAAAAAGCGAGGATTTTTGTTAAATAAATAATTGTCATACCTTTTAAAATATCTTTACGGGGTTTGAGAGACTCTCTCGCTTTATTATTCGTTATTTTTTCTTTACTTGGTGGTCATTCAAAAAGTGAGGATTTTTGTTAAATAAATAATTCTTATACATTTTAAAATAGCTTTACGGGGTTTGAGAGACTCTGTTGTTTTATTCTGTGTAATTTTTTCTTTACTTGTTGGTCATTCAAAAAGCGAGGATTTCTGTTAAATAAATAATTCTTATACCTTTTAAAATAGCTTTACGGGGTTTGAGAGACTCTGTTGTTTTATTCTGTGTGTTTTAATCTTTACTTGGTGGTCATTCAAAAAGCGAGGATTTCTGTTAAATAAATAATTCTTATACCTTTTAAAATAGCTTTACGGGGTTTGAGAGACTCTGTTGTTTTATTGTGTGATTTTTTCTTTACTTGATGGTCATTCAAAAAGCGAGGTTTTCTGTTAAATAAATAATTCTTATACCTTTTAAAATAGCTTTACGGGGTTTGAGAGACTCTGTTGTCTTATTCCGTGTGATTTTTTCTTTACTTGGTGGTCATTCAAAAAGCGAGGATTTCTTTTAAATAAATAAGAATATCTTTTCAAATAGCTTTACGGGGTTTGAGAGACTCTGTTGTCTTATTCTGTGTGATTTTTTCTTAACTTGGTGGTCATTCAAAAAGAGAGGATTTATGTTAAATAAATAATTCTTATACCTTTTAAAATAGCTTTACGGGGTCTGAGAGACTCTGTTGTTTTATTCTGTGTGATTTTTTCTTTACTTGATGGTCATTCAAAAAGCGAGGATTTTTGTTAAATAAATGATTCTTATACCTTTTAAAATAGCTTTACGGGGTCTGAGAGACTCTGTTGCTTTATTCTGTTTGATTTTTTCTTTACTTGATGGTCATTCAAAAAGCGAGGATTTTTGTTAAATAAATAATTCTTGTACCTTTTAAAATAGCTTTACGGGGTTTGAGAGACTCTGTTGTTTTATTCTGTGCAATTTCTTCTTTACTTGGTGGTCTTCAAAAAGCGAGGATATTTGTTAAATAAATAATTCATATACCTTTCAAAATAGCTTTACGGGGTTTGAGAGACTGTTGTGTTATTCTGTGTGATTTTTTCTTTACTTGGTGGTCATTCAAAAAAGCGAGGATTTCTGTTAAATAAATAATTCTTATACCTTTTAAAATAGCTTTACGGGGTTTGAGAGACTCTGTTGTCTTATTCCGTGAGATTTTTTCTTTACTTGATGGTCATTCAAAAATCGAGGATTTATGTTAAATAAATAATTCTTGTACCTTTTAAAATAGCTTTACGGGGTTTGAGAGACTCTGTTTTTTTATTCTGTGTGATTTTTTCTTTCTTTATTGTCATTAAAAAATCGAGGATTTTTGTTAAATGAATAATTCTTATACCTTTTAAAATAGCTTTACGGGGTCTGAGAGACTCTGTTGTTTTATTCTGTGTGATTTTTTCTTTACTTGATGGTCATTCGAAAAGCGAGGATTTGTGTTAAATAAATAATTCTTGTACCTTTTAAAATAGCTTTATGGGGTTTGAGAGACTCTGTCGTTTTATTCTGTGCGATTTTTTCTTTACTTGGTGGCCATTCAAAAAGCAAGGATATTTGTTAAATAAATAATTCTTATACCTTTTAAAATAGCTTTACGGGGTTTGAGAGACTGTTGTTTTATTCTGTGTGATTTTTTCTTTACTTGGTGGTCATTCAAAAAGCGAGGATTTTTGTTAAATAAATAATTCTTATACCTTTTAAAATAGCTTTACGGGGTCTGAGAGACCCTGTTGTTTTATTCTGTTTGGGTTTATCTTTTATTTCTGGTTATTCAAAAATTTATGATATATGTTATTTAATTAATTCGTGCACATTTTAAACGAGCTTTAAGGGGATTTACTAACTCTGTTGTTTTATACTGGGCGATTTTTTCTTTAATTGTTGGTCATTAAAAAATCTGGTATTTTTGTTAAATAAATAATTCTCTTAAATTTTAAAATATATTAACTGGGTTTGAGAGACTCTTATGGTTTATTCTGTGTAATTTTTTCTTCACCTGGTTGTGATTCAAAAAGCGAGGATTTTTGTTAAATAAATAGTTCTTATACCTTTTAAAATAGCTATACGGGGTGTGAGATACTCTGTTGTTTTATAATGTGTAATTTTTTCTTTACTTGGTTGTCATTCAAAAAGCGAGCATTTTTGTTAAATAAATAATTCTTATACCTTTTAAAATAGCTTTACGGGGGTTTGAGAGACTCTGCAGTTTTATTCTGTCTTTTTTTTCTTTACCTGGTGGTCATTCAAAAACCGAGGATTTCTTTTAAATAAATAATTCTTATGCTTTTTAAAATAGCTTTAAGAGGTTTGAGAGACTCTGTTGTTTTATTCTGTGTGTTTTAATCTTTACTTGGTGGTCATTCAAAAAGCTAGGATTTCTGTTAAATAAATAATTCTTATACCTTTTAAAATAGCTTTACGGGGTTTGAGAGACTCTGTTGTTTTATTCTGTGTGATTTTTTCTTTACTTGATGGTCATTCATAAAGCAAGGATTTCTGTTAAATAAATAATTCTTATACCTGTTAAAATAGCTTTACGGGGTTTGAGAGACTGTTGTCTTATTCAGTGTGATTTTTTCTTTACTTAGTGGTCATTCAAAAAGCGAGGATTTCTTTTAAATAAATAAGAATATCTTTTGAAATAGCTTTAAGGGGTTTGAGAGACTCTGTTGTCTTATTCCGTGTGATTTTTTCTTTACTTGGTGGTCATTCAAAAAGTGAGGATTTTTGTTAAATGAATAATTCTTATACCTTTTACAATAGCTTTACGGGGTCTGAGAGACTCTGTTGTTTTATTCTGTGAGATTTTTTCTTTACTTGATGGTCATTCAAAAAGCGAGGATTCTTGTTAAATAAATGATTCTTATACCTTTTAAAATAGCTTTACGGGGTCTGAGAGACTCTGTTGCTTTATTCTGTTTGATTTTTTCTTTTCTTGCTGGTTATTCAAAAAGCTAGGATTTTTTTTATATAAATAATTCTTTTACCTTTTAAAATAGCTTTACGGGGTTTGAGAGACTCTGTTGTTTTATTCTGTGCAATTTCTTCTTTACTTGGTGGTCATTCAAAAAGCGAGGATTTTTGTTAAATAAATAATTCTTATACCTTTTAAAATAGCTTTACGGGGTTTAAGAGACTCTGTTGTTTTATTCTTTGTGATTTTTTCTTCACCTGGTTGTCATTCAAAAAGAGAGGATTTTTGTTAAATAAATAATTATTATACCTTTGAAAATAGCTTTACGGGGTTTGAGAGACTCTGTTGTTTTATTCTGTGTGATTTTTTCTTTACTTGGTTGTCATTCAAAAAGCGAGCATTTGTGTTAAATAAATAATTCTTATACCTTTTAAAATAGCTTTACGGGGGTTTGAGAGACTCTGCAGTTTTATTATGTGTGTTTTTTCTTTACCTGGTGGTCATTCAAAAACCTAGGATTTATGTTAAATAAATAATTATTATACTTTTTAAAATAGCTTTACGGGGTTTGAGAGACTCTGTTGTTTTATTCTGTGTGTTTTAATCTTTACTTGGTGGTCATTCAAAAAGCGATGATTTCTGTTAAATAAATAATTCTTATACCTTTTAAAATAGCTTTATGGGGTTTGAGAGACTCTGTTGTTTTATTCTGTGTGATTTTTTCTTTACTTGATGGTCATTCAAAAAGCGAGGATTTTTGTTAAATAAATAATTCTTATACCTTTTAAAATAACTTTACGGGGTTTGAGAGACTCTGTTGTCTTATTCCGTGTGATTTTTTCTTTACTTGGTGATCATTCAAAAAGCGAGGATTTCTTTTAAATAAATAAGAATATCTTTTGAAATAGCTTTACAGGGTTTGAGAGACTCTGTTGTCTTATTCGATGTGATTTTTTCTTTACTTGGTGGTCATTCAAAAAGTGAGGCTTTATGTTAAATAAATAATTCTTGTACGTTTTATAATAGGTTTACGGGGTTTGAGAGACTCTGCTGTGTTATTCTGTCTGATTTTATCTTTACTTGATGGTCATTCAAAAAGCAAATATTTTGTTAAATAAATAATTAATGTACCTTTTAAAATATGTTTACGGGGTTTGGGAGACTCTGTTGTTTTATTCTGTGTGATTTTTTCTTTACTTGATGGTCATTCAAAAAGCAAGGATTTTTGTTAAATAAATAATTCTTATACCTTTTAAAATAGCTTTACAGGGTTTGAGAGACTCTGTTGTATTAGTCCATGTGATTTTTTCTTTACTTGATGGTCATTGAAAAAGCGAGGATTTTTGTTAAATAAATAATTCTTGTACCTTTTAAAATAGCTTTACGGGGTTTGAGACACTCTGTTGCTTTATTCTGTGTGATTTTATCTTTATTTGATGGTCATTCAAAAAGCAAGGATTTCTGTTAAATAAATAATTCTTATACATTTCAAAATAGATTTACGGGGTTTGAGAGACTCTGTTGTTTTTTTCTTTGTGAGTTTTTCTTTACTTGTTGCTCATTCAAAAAAGCGAGGATTTCTGTTTAACAAATAATTCTTTTGTATTTTAAAATAGCTTTACGGGAATTTAGATAATCTGTGCTCTTATTCTTTTTTATTTTTTCTGTACGTGTTGTTCATTCAAAAAGCAAGGATTTCTGTTAAATAAATAATTCCTATGCCTTTTAAAATAGCTTTACGGGGTTTGAGAGACTCTGTTGTTTTATTCAGTGTGATTTTTTATTTCTTGATTGTCATTCAAAAAGCGAGGATTTTTGTTAAATAAATAATTCTTATACCTTTTAAAATAGCTTTACGGGGTTTGAGAGACTCTGTTGTTTTATTCTGTGTGATTTTTTCTTTACTTGGTGTTCATTCAAAAAGTTAGGATTTGTGTTTAATAAATAATTATTATACCTTTTAAAATAGCTTTACGGGGTTTGAGTAACTCTGTTGTCTTATTCTGTGTGTTTTTTTTATTACTTGATGGTCATTCAAAAAGCGAGGATTCTTGTTAAATAAATAATTTTTATACCTTTTAAAATAGCTTTACGGGGTTTGAGAGACTCTGTTGTTTTATTCTGTGTGATTTTTTCTTCACTCGGTGGTCATTCAAAAAGCGAGGATTTTTGTTAAATAAATAATTCTTATACATTTTAGAATAGCTTTACGGGGTTTGAGAGACTCTGTTGTTTTATTCTGTGTAATTTTTTCTTTACTTGGTGGTCATTCAAAAAGCGAGGATTTTTGTTAAATAAATAATTCTTATACCTTTTAAAATAGCTTTACCGGGGTTTGAGAGACTCTTTTGTTTTATTATGTGTGTTTTTTCTTTACCTGGTGGTCATTCAAAAAGCGAGGATTTATGTTAAATAAATAATTCTTATACCTTTTAAAATAGCTTTACGGGGTTTGAGAGACTCTGTTGTTTTATTCTGTGTGTTTTAATCTTTACTTGGTGGTCATTCAAAAAGCTAGGATTTATGTTAAATAAATAATTCTTATACCTTTTAAAATAGCTTTACGGGGTTTGAGAGACTCTGTTTTTTTATTCTGTGTGATTTTTTCTTTACTTGATGGTCATTCAAAAAGCGAGGATTTCTATTAAATAAATAATTCTTATACCTTTTAAAATAGCTTTACGGGGTTTGAGAGACTCTGTTGTCTTATTCCGTGTGAATTTTTCTTTACTTGGTTGTCATTCAAAAAGCGAGGATTTCTTTTAAATAAATAAGAATCTCTTTTAAAATAGCTTTACGGGGTTTGAGAGACTCTGTTGTTTTATTCCGTGTGATTTTTTCTTTACTTGGTGGTCATTCAAAAAGTGAGGATTTGTGTTAAATAAATAATTCTTATACCTTTTAAAATAGCTTTACGGGGTTTGAGAGACTCTGTAGTTTTATTCTGTGGGATTTTTTCTTTAATTGATGGTCAATCAAAAAGCGAGGATTTTTGTTTAATAAATAATTCTTATACCTATTAAAATAGCATGACGGGGTTTGAGAGACTCTGTTGTTTTATTCTGTGTGATTTTTTCTTTACTTGATGGTTATTCAAAAAGCGAGGATTTTTGTTAAATAAATAATTCTTGTACCTTTTAAAATAGCTTTACGGGGTTTGAGTAACTCTGTTGTTTTATTCTGTGCGATTTCTTCTTTACTTGGTGGTCATTCAAAAAGCGAGGATTTTTGTTAAATAAATAATTCTTATACCTTTTAAAATAGCTTTACGGGGTCTGAGAGACTCTGTTGTTTTATTCTGTGTGATTTCTTCTTTACTTGGTGGTCATTCAAAAAGCGAGGATTTCTGTTAAATAAATAATTCTTATACCTTTTAAATTAGCTTTACGGGGTTTGAGAGACTCTGATCTTTTATTATGTGTGATTTTTTCTTTCCTTGGTGGTCATTCAAAAAGTGAGGATTTCTGTTAAATAAATAATTCTTATACCTTTTAAAATAGCTTTACGGGGGTTTGAGAGACTCTGTTGTTTTATTTTGTGTGTTTTTTCTTTACCTGGTGGTCATTCAAAAACCGAGGATTTCTGTTGAATAAATAATTCTTATACTTTTTAAAATAGCTTTATGGGGATTGAGAGACTCTGTTGTTTTATTCTGTGTGTTTTAATCTTTACTTTGTGGTCATTCAAAAAGCTGGGATTTATTTTAAATAAATAATTCTTATACCTTTTAAAATAGCTTTACCGGGTTTGAGAGACTCAGTTTTTTTATTCTGTCTGATTTTTTCTTTACTTGCTGGTCATTCAAAAAGCAAGGATTTCTTTTAAATAAATAACTCTTATACCTTTTAAAATAGCTTTACGGGGTTTGAGATACTGTTGTATTAGTCCGTGTGATTTTTTCTTTACTTAGTGATCATTAAAAAAGCGAGGAGTTCTTTTAAATAAATAAGAATATATTATTAAATAGTTTTAATGGGTTTGAGAGACTCTGTTGTCTTATTCCGTGTGATTTTTTCTTAACTTGGTGGTCATTCAAAAAGAGAGGTTTTCTGTTAAATAAATAATTCTTGTACCTTTTAAAATAGCTTTACGGGGTTTGAGTGACTCTGTTGTTTTATTCTGTGTGATTTTTTCTTTACTTGATGGTTACTCAAAAAGCGAGGATTAACAAAAATCCTCGCTTTTTAAATGACCATCAAGTAAAGAAAAAATCAAACAGAATAAAACAACAGAGTCTATCAAACCCCGTAAATCTATTTTAAAAGGTAAAATAATTATCCATTTAACAAAAGTCCTCACATTTTGAATAGAAAACAAGTAAAAAAAAAAATCACACGGACTAAGAAAACTGAGTCTCTCAAGCCCCGAAATGTTATTTTATTATGTTCAATAATTATTTAATTAAAAGAAATCTTAGCTGTTTGAAAGACAATCAAGTCAATAATAAATCAAACGGAATAAGAAAACAGAGTCTCACAAACCCCGTAAAGCTATTTTAAAAGGTATAAGAATTATTTATTTAACAAAAATCCTTGCTTTTTGAATGACCATCAAGTAAAGATAAAATCACACAGAATAAAACAACAGAGTCTCTCAAACCCCGTAAAGCTATTTTAAAAGGTACAAGAATTATTTATTTAACAAAAATCCTCGCTTTTTGAATGACCATCAAGTAAAGAAAAAATCACATGGAATAAGACAACAGAGTCTCTCAAACCCCGTAAAGCTATTTTAAAAGGTATAAGAAGTATTTATTCAACAAAAATCGTCTTTTTTTGAATGACCATCAAGTAAAGAAAAAATCACACAGAATAAAACAACAGAGTCTCTCAAACCCCGTAAAGCTATTTTAAAAGGTATAAGAATTATTTATTTAACAGAAATCCTCGCTTTTGAATGGCCAACAAGTAAAGAAAAAATCACACAAAATAAAACAACAGAGTCTCTCAAACCCCCTAAAGCTATTTTAAAAGGTATAAGAATTATTTATTTAACAAAAATCCTTGCTTTTTGAATGACCATCAAGTAAAGATAAAATCACACAGAATAAAACAGCAGAGTCTCTCAAACCCCCTAAAGCTATTTTAAAAGGTACAAGAATTATTTATTTAACAAAAATCCTCGCTTTTTGAATGACCATCAAGTAAAGAAAAAAGCACACGGAATAATAAAACAGAGTCTCTCAAACCCCGTTAAGCTATTTTAAAATGTATAATAATTATTTACTTAACAGAAATCTTTGCTTTTTTAATGTCCACAAAGTAAAGAAAAATCACACAGAATAAAAAAACAGAGTCTCTCAAAGCCCGTAAAGCTATTTTAAAAGGTATAAGAATTATTTATTTAACAGAAATCCTCGCTTTTTGAATGACCACCAAGTAAAGAAAAAACACACAGAATAAAAAAACAGAGTCTCTCAAACCCCCGTAAAGCTATTTTAAGAGGTATAATAATTATTTATTTAACAAAAATACTCACTTTTTGAATGACCACCAACTAAAGAAAAAATGAAACAGAATAAAACAACAGAGTCTCTCAAACCCCGTAAAGCTATTATAAAAGGTATAAGAATTATTTATTTAACAAAAATCCTCGCTTTTTGAATGACCACCAACGAAAGAAAAAATCACACAGAATAAAACAAAAGAGTCTCTCAAACCCCGTAAAGCTATTTTAAAAGGTATAAGAACTATTTATTTAACGAAAATCCTCGCTTTTTGAATGACCACCAAGTAAAGAAAAAATCACACAGAATAAAACAACAGAGTCTCTTAAACCCGTAAAGCTATTTTAAAAGGTACAAGAATTATTTATTTAACAAAAATCCTCGCTTTTTGAATGACCACCAAGTAAAGAAAAAATCACACAGAATAAAACAACAGAGTCTCTCAAACCCCGTAAAGCTATTTTAAAAGGTATAAGAATTATTTATTTAACAAAAATCGTCGCTTTTTGAATGACCATCAAGTAAAGAAAAAATAACACAGAATAAAACAACAGCGTCTCTCAAACCCCGTAAAGCTATTTTAAAAGGTATAAGAATTATTTATTTAACAAAAATCCTCACTTTTTGAAGGACCATCAAATAAAGAAAAAATCACACAAAATAAAACAACAGAGTCCTTCAAACCCCGTAAAGCTATTTCAAAAGGTACAAGAATTATTTATTTAACAGAAATCCTTGCTTTTTGAATGACCACCAAGTAAAGAAAAAATCACACGGAATAAGACAACAGAGTCTCTCAAACCCCGTAAAGCTATTTTAAAAGGTATAATAATTATTTATTTAACAGAAATCCTCTCTTTTTTGATTGACCACCAAGAAAAAAAAAAATAATAAACAATAAGACAACAGAGTCTCTGAAACCCCGTAAAGCTATATTAAAAGGTATAAGAATTATTTATTTAACAAAAATCCTCGCTTTTTGAATGACCATCAAGTAAAGAAAAAATCACACAGAATAAAACAACAGAGTCTCTCAAACCCCGTAAAACTATTTTAAAAGGTACAAGAATTATTTATTTAACAGAAATCCTCACTTTTTGAAGTACCACCAAGTAAAGAAAAAATCACACGGAATAAGACAACAGAGTCTCTCAAACCCCGTAAAGCTATTTTAAAAGATATAAGAATTATTTATTTAACAGAAATCCTCTCTTTTTTTTGAATGACCACCGAGTAAAGAAAAAATCACACAAAATAAAAAAACAGAGTCTCTCAAACCCCGTAAAGCTATTTTAAAAGGTATAAGAATTATTTATTTAACATAAATCCTCGCTTTTTGAATGACCACCAAGTAAGAAGATATCACACAGAATAAAACTTAAGAGTCTTTCATGCCCCGTAGAGCTATTATAAAATGTATAAGAATTATTTATTTAGAAAAAATCTTCGCTTTTTGAATGGCCACCACGTAATTAAAAAATGAAACCATATAAAACAACAGATACTCTCAAATTCTTTAAAGCTATTTTAAAATGTATAAAAATTATTTATTTAACAGAAATCCTCGCTTTTTGAATGACCACCAAGTAAAGAAAAAATCAAACAGAATAAAACAACAGAGTCTCTCAAACCCCGTAAAGCTATTTTAAAAGGTAAAAGAATTATTTATTTAACAAAAATCCTCGCTTTTTGAATGACCACCAAGTAAAGAAAAAAATCACACAAAATAAAACAACAGAGTCTCTCAAACCCCGTAAGGCTATTTTAAAAGATATATGAATTATTTATTTAACAAAAATCCTTGCTTTTTGAATGACCGTCAAGTAAAGATAAAATCACACAGAATAAAACAACAGAGTCTCTCAAACCCCGTAAAGCTATTTTAAAAGGTACAAGAATTATTCATTTAACAAAAATCCTCGCTCTTTGAATAACCATCAAGTAAAGAAAAAATCACATGGAATAAGACAACAGAGTCTCTCAAACCCCGTAATGCTATTTTAAAAGGTATAAGAATTATTTATTTAACAAAAATCCTCGCTTTTTGAATGACCATAAAGTAAAGAAAAAATCACACAGAATAAAACAAAAGAGTCTCTCAAACCCCGTAAAGCTATTTTAAAAGGTATAAGAATTATTTATTGAACAGAAATCCTCCCTTTTTGAATGACCACCAAGTAAAGAAAAAACACACAGAATAAAACAACAGAGTCTCTCAAACCCCCGTAAAGCTATTTTAAAAGGTATAAGAATTATTTATTTAACAAAAATCCTCGCTTTTTGAATGACCAACAAGTAAAGAAAAAATTACACAGAATAAAACAACAGAGTCTCTCAAACCCCGTAACGCTATTATAAAAGGTATAAGAACTATTTATTTAACAAAAATCCTTGCTTTTTGAATGACAACCAAGTAAATAAAAAATCACAAAGAATAAAACAACAGAGTCTCTCAAACCCCGTAAAGCTATTTTAAAAGGTATAAGAATTATTTATTTAACGAAAATCCTCGCTTTTTGAATGACCACCAAGTAAAGAAAAAATCACACAGAATAAAACAACAGAGTCTCTCAAACCCCGTAAAGCTATTTTAAAAGGTATAAGAATTATTTATTTAAGAAAAATCCTCGCTTTTTGAATGACCATCAAGTAAAGAAAAAATCACACAGAATAAAACAACAGAGTCTCTCAAACCCCGTAAAGCTATTTTATAAGGTATAAAAACTATTTATTTAACAAAAATCGTCGCTTTTTGAATGACAATCAAGTAAATATAAAATTAGAAAGAAGAAAACAACAGAGTCTCTCAAACCCCGTAAAGCTATTTTAAAAAGGTATAAGAATTATTTATTTAACAAAAATCATCGCTTTTTGAATGGCCACCAAGTAAAGAAAAAACCACACATAATAAAACAACAGAGTCACTCAAACCCCGTAAAGCTATTTTAAAAGGTACAAGAATTATTTATTTAACAAAAATCCTCACTTTTTGAATGACCATCAAGTAAAGAAAAAATCACACAGAATTAAACAACAGAGTCTCTCAAACCCCGTAAAGTTATTTTAAAAGGTATAAGAATTATTTATTTAAAAAAAATCCTCGATTTTTGAATGACCATCAAGTAAAGAAAAAATCACACAAAATAAAACAACAGAGTCTCTCAAACCCCGTAAAACTATTTTAAAAGGTATATGAATTATCTATTTAACAAAAATCCTTGCTTTTTGAATGACCATAAAGTAAAGATAAAATCACACAGAATAAAACAACAGAGTCTCTCAAACCCCTTAAAGCTATTTTAAAAAGTACAAGAATTATTTATTTAACAAAAATCCTCGCTTTTTGAATGACCATCAAGTAAAGAAAAAATCACATGGAATAAGACAAAAGAGTCTCTCAAACCCCGTAAAGCTATTTTAAAAGGTATAAGAATTATTTATTTAACAAAAATCCTCGCTTTTTGAATGACAATAAAGTAAAGAAAAAATCAAACAGAATAAAACAAAAGAGTCTCTCAAACCCCGTAAAGCTATTTTAAAAGGTATAAGAATTATTTATTGAACAGAAATCCTCTATTTTTTAATGACCACCAGCTAAAGAAAAAAAACAAAAAATAAAACAACAGAGTATCTTAAACCCCCGTAAAGCTATTTTAAAAGGTATAAGAATTATTTATTTAACAAAAGTCCTCGCTTTTTGAATGACCATCAAGTAAAGAAAAAATGAAACAGAATAAAAAAACAGAGTCTCTCAAACCCCGTAAAGCTATTTTAAAAGGTATAAAAATTATTTATTTAACAAAAATCCTTGCTTTTTGAATGACCACCAAGTGAAGAAAAAATCACACAGAATAAAACAACAGAGTCTCTCAAACCCCGTAAAGCTATTTTAAAACGTATAAGAACTATTTATTTAACGAAAATCCTCGCTTTTTGAATGACCACCAAGTAAAGAAAAAATCACACAGAATAAAACAACAGAGTCTCTCAAAACCCGTAAAGCTATTTTAAAAGGTACAAGAATTATTTATTTAACAAAAATCCTCACTTTTTGAATGACCATCAAGTAAAAAAAAATCACACAGAATAAAACAACAGAGTCTCTCAAACCCCGTAAAGCTATTTTAAAAGGTATAAGAAATATTTATTTAAGAAAACTCCTCGCTTTTTGCATGACCATTCAGTAAAGCAAAAATCACACAGAATAAAACAACAGAGTCTCTCAAACCCTGGAAAGCTATTTTAAAAGGTATAAGAATTATTTATTTAACAAAAATCCTTGCTTTTTGAATAACCAGTAAGTAAAGAAAAAATAACACAGAATAAAACAACAGACTCTCTCAAACCCCGTAAAGCTATTTCAAAAGGTACAAGAATTATTTATTTAACATAAATCCTCGCTTTCTGAATGACCATCAAGTAAAGAAAAAATCACACGGAATAAGACAACAGAGTCTCTCAAACCCCGTAAAGCTATTTTAAAAGGTATAAGAATTACTTATTTAACAAAAATCGTCGCTTTTTGAATTACCATCAAGTAAACAAAAAAACACACAGAATAAAACAACAGAGTCACTCAAACCCCGTAAAGCTATTTTAAAAGGTACAAGAATTATTTATTTAACAGAAATCCTCACTTTTTGAATGACCACCAAGTAAAGAAAAAATCACACAGAATAATACAACAGAGTCTCTCAAACACCGTAAATCTATTTCAAAAGATATAATAACTATTTATTTAACAGAAATCCACGCTTTTTTTGAATTAACACATTGTAAAGAAAAAATCACACAAAATAAAAAAACAGAGTCTCTCAAACCCCGTAAAGCTATTTTAAAAGGTATAAGAATTATTTATTTAACAGAAATCCTTGCTTTTTGAATGACCACCAAGGAAAGAAAAAATGACACAGAATAAAACAACAGAGTCTCTCAAACCCCGTAAAGCTATTTTAAAAGGTATAATAATTATTTATTTAACAAAAATCCTTGCTTTTTGAATGACCAACAAGTGAAGAAAAAATCACACAGAATAAAACAACAGAGTGTCTCAAACCCCGTAAAGCTATTTTAAAAGGTATAAGAATTATCTATTTAACAAAAATCCTCGCTTTTTGAATGACCACCAAGTGAAGAAAAAATCACACAGAATAAAACAACAGAGTCTCTCAAACCCCGTAAAGCTATTTTAAAAGGTATAAAAATTATTTATTTAACAAAAATCCTCGCTTTTTGAATGACCATCAAGTAAAGAAAAAATCACACAGAATAAAACAACAGAGTCTCTCAAACCCCGTAAAGCTATTTTAAAAGGTATAAGAATTATTTATTTAACAAAAATCCTCGCTTTTTGAAGGACCATCAAGTAAAGAAAAAATCACACAAAATAAAACAACAGAGTCTCTCAAACCCCGTAAAGCTATTTTAAAAGGTATATGAATTATTTATTTAACAAAAATCCTTGCTTTTTGAATGACCATCAGGTAAAGATAAAATCACACAGAATAAAACAACAGAGTCTCTCAAACCCCGTAAAGCTATTTTAAAAGGTATAAAAATTATTTATTTAACAGAAATCGTCGCTTTTTGAATGACCATCAAGTAAAGAAAAAATCACACAGAATAAAACAACAGAGTCTCTCAAACCCCGTAAAGCTATTTTAAAAGGTATAAGAATTATTTATTTAACAAAAATCCTCGCTTGTTGAATGACCATCAAGTAAAGAAAAAATCACACAGAATAAAACAACAGAGTCTCTCAAACCACGTAAAGATATTTTAAAAGGTATATGAATTATTTATTTAACAAAAATCCTTGCTTTTTGAATGACCATCAAGTAAAGATAAAATCACACAGAATAAAACAACAGAGTCTCTCTAACCCCGTAAAGCTATTTTAAAAGGTACAAGAATTATTTATTTAACAAAAATCCTCGCTTTTTGAATGACCATCAAGTAAAGAAAAAATCACATGCAATAAGACAAAAGAGTCTCTGAAACCCCGTAAAGCTATTTTAAAAGGTATAAGAATTATTTATTTAACAAAAATCCTCGCTTTTTGAATGACCATAAAGTAAAGAAAAAATTACACAGAATAAAACAACAGAGTCTCTCAAACCCCGTAAAGCTATTTTAAAAGGTATAAGAATTATTTATTGAACAGAAATCCTCGCTTTTTGAATGACCACCAAGTAAATAAAAAACACACCGAATAAAACAACAGAGTCTCTCAAACCCCCGTAAAGCTATTTTAAAAGGTATAAGAATTATTTATTTTTTACAAAAATCCTCGCTTTTTGAATGACCACCAAGTAAAGAAAAAATGACACAGAATAAAACAACAGAGTCTCTCAAACCCCGTAAAGCTATTTTAAAAGGTATAAGAATTATTTATTTAACAAAAATCCTCGCTTTTTGAATGACCAACAAGTAAAGAAAAAATGACACAGAATAAAACAACAGAGTCTCTCAAACCCCGTAAAGCTATTTTAAAAGGTATAAGAATTATTTATTTAACAAAAATCCTCGCTTTTTGAATGAGCACCAAGTGAAGAAAAAATCACACAGAATAAAACAACAGAGTCTCTCAAACCCCGTAAAGCTATTTTAAAAGGTATAAGAACTATTTATTTAACAAAAATCCCTGCTTTTTGAATGACCACCAAGTAAAGAAAAAATCACACGGAATAAGACAACAGAGTCTCTGAAACCCCGTAAAGCTATTTTAAAAGATATAAGAATTATTTATTTAACAGAAATCCTCGCTTTTTTTGAATGACCACCAAGTAAAAAAAAAATCACACAAAATAAAACAACAGAGTCTCTCAAACCCCGTAAAGCTATTTTAAAAGGTAAAAGAATTATTTATTTAACAAAATCCTCCCTTTTTGAATGACCATCAAGTAAAGAAAAAATCACACAAAATAAAACAACAGAGTCTCTCAAACCCCGTAAAGCTATTTCAAAAGGTACAAGAATTATTTATTTAACAGAAATCCTCGCTTTTTGAATGACCATCAAGTAAAGAAAAAATCACACAGAATAAAACAACAGAGTCTCTCAAACCCCGTAAAGCTATTTTAAAAGGTACAATAATTATTTATTTAACAAAAATAATCGCTTTTTGAATGACCACCAAGTAAAGAAAATACCAGACAAAATAAAACAACATAGTCTCTCAAACCCCGTAAGACTATATCAAAAGGTATAAGAATTATCTATTTAACGAAAATCCTTGCTTTTTGAATGACCATCAAGTAAAGATAAAATCACACAGAATAAAACAACAGAGTCTCTCAAACCCCTTAAAGCTATTTTAAAAGGTCCAAGAATTATTTATTTAACAAAAATCCTCGCTTTTTGAATGACCATCAAGTAAAGAAAAAATCACATGGAATAAGACAAAAGAATCTCTCAAACCCCGTAAAGCTATTTTGAAAGGTATAAGAATTATTTATTTAACAAAAATCCTCGCTTTTTGAATGACCATAAAGTAAAGAAAAAATCACACAGAATAAAACAACAGAGTCTCTCAAACCCCGTAAAGCTATTTTAAAAGGTATAAGAATTATTTATTGAACAGAAATCCTCGCTTTTTGAATGACCACCAAGTAAATAAAAAACACACAGAATAAAACAACAGAGTCTCTCAAACCCCCGTAAAGCAATTTTAAAAGGTATAAGAATTATTTATTTAACAAAAATCCTCGCTTTTTGAATGACCACCAAGTAAAGAAAAAATTACACAGAATAAAACAACAGAGTCTCTCAAACCCCGTAAAGCTATTTTAAAAGGTATAAGAATTATTTATTTAACAAAAATCCTTGCTTTTTGAATGACCACAAAGTGAAGAAAAAATCACACAGAATAAAACAACAGAGTCTCTCAAACCCCGTAAAGCTATTTTAAAAGGTATAAGAACTATTTATTTAACGAAAATCCTCGTTTTTTGAATGACCACCAAGTAAAGAAAAAATCACACAGAATAAAACAACAGAGTCTCTCAAACCCCGTAAAGCTATTTTAAAAGGTACAAGAATTATTTATTTAACAAAAATCCTCGCTTTTTGAATGACCATCAAGTAAAGAAAAAATCACAGATAATAAAACAACAGAGTCTCTCAAACCCCGTAAAGCTATTTTAAAAGGTATAAGAATTATTTACTTAACAAAAATCCTCGCTTTTTGCATAACCATTCAGTAAAGAAAAAATCACACAGAATAAAACAACAGAGTCTCTCAAACCCCGTAAAGCTATTTTAAAAGGTATAAGAATTATTTATTTAACAAAAATCCTTGCTTTTGGAATGACCATTAAGTAAAGAAAAAATCACACAGAATAAAACAACAGAGTCACTCAAACCCCGTAAAGCTATTTAAAAAGGTAAAAGAATTATTTATTTAACATAAATCCTCGCTTTTTGAATGACCAACAACTAAAGAAAAAATCACACTGAATAATACAACAGATTCTCTCAAACCCCGTAAAGCTATTTTAAAAGGTATAAGAATTATTTATTTAACAGAAATCCTCGCTTTTTGAATGACCAACAAGTAAAGAAAAAATCACAAAGAATAAAACAACAGAGTCTCTCAAACCCCGTAAAGCTATTTTAAAAGGTATAAGAATTTTTTATTTAACATAAATACTCGCTTTTGTAATAGGCATCAAGTAAAGAAAAAAACACACAGAATAAAACTACAGAGTCTCTCAAACCCCGTAAAGCTATTTTAAAAGGTACAAAAATTAATTATTTAACAGAGATCCTCGCTTTTTGAATGACCATCAAGTAAAGAAAAAATCACACGGAATAAGACAACAGAGTCTCTCAAACACCGTAAATCTATTTTAAAAGATATAAGAACTATTTATTTAACAGAAATCCTCGCTTTTTTTGAATGAACACCAAGTAAAGAAAAAATCACACAAAATAAAACAACAGAGTCTCTCAAACCCCTTAAAGCTATTTTAAAAGGTATAAGAATTATTTATTTAACAGAAATCCTCGCTTTTTGATTGACCACCAAGTAAAGAAAAAATCACACAGAATAAAACAACAGAGTCTCTCAAACCCCGTAAAGCTATTTTAAAAGGTATAATAATTATTTATTTAACAAAAATCCTTGCTTTTTGAATGACCAACAAGTAAAGAAAAAATCACACAGAATAAAACAATAGAGTCTCTCAAACCCCGTAAAGCTATTTTGAAAGGTATAAAAATTATCTATTTAACAAAAATCCTTGCTTTTTGAATGACCACCAAGTAAAGAAAAAATCAAGCAGAATAAGAAAACAGAGTCTCTCAAACCCCCTAAAGATATTTTAAAAGGTACGAGAATTATTTATTTAACAAAAATCCTCGCTTTTTGAATGACCATCAAGTAAAGAAAAAATAACACAGAATAAAACAAAAGAGTCTCTCAAACCCCGTAAAGCTATTTTAAAAGGTATAAGAATTATTTATTTAACAAAAATCCTCGCTTTTTGAAGGACCATCAAGTAAAGAAAAAATCACACACAATAAAACAACAGAGTCTCTCAAACCCCGTAAAGCTATTTTAAAAGGTATATGAATTATTTATTTAACAAAAATCCTTGCTTTTTGAATGACCATCAAGTAAAGATAAAATCACACAGAATAAAACAACAGAGTCTCTCAAACCCCGTAAAGTTATTTTAAAAGGTACAAGAATTATTTATTTAACAAAAATCCTCACTTTTTGAATGACCATCAAGTAAAGAAAAAATCACATGCAATAAGACAAAAGAGTCTCTGAAACCCCGTAAAGCTATTTTAAAAGGTATAAGAATTATTTATTTAACAAAAATCCTCGCTTTTTGAATGACCATAAAGTAAAGAAAAAATCACACAGAATAAAACAAAAGAGTCTCTCAAACCCCGTAAAGCTATTTTAAAAGGTATAAGAATTATTTATTGAACAGAAATCCTCGCTTTTTGAATGACCACCAAGTAAATAAAAAAAACACAGAATAAAACAACAGAGTCTATCAAACCCCCGTAAAGCTATTTGAAAAGGTATAAGAATTATTTATTTAACAAAAATCCTCGCTTTTTGAATGACCAACAAGTAAAGAAAAAATGACACAGAATAAAACAACAGAGTCTCTCAAACCCCGTAAAGCTATTTTAAAAGGTATAAGAATTATTTATTTAACAAAAATCCTCGCTTTTTGAATGAGCACCAAGTGAAGAAAAAATCACACAGAATAAAACAACAGAGTCTCTCAAACCCCGTAAAGCTATTTTAAAAGGTATAAGAACTATTTATTTAACGAAAATCCCTGCTTTTTGAATGACCACCAAGTAAAGAAAAATCACACAGAATAAAACAACAGAGTCTCTTAAAACCCGTAAAGCTACTTTAAAAGGTACAAGAATTATTTATTTAACAAAAATCCTCGCTTTTTGAATGAGCACCAAGTAAAGAAAAAATAACACAGAATAAAACAACAGAGTCTCTCAAACCCCGTAAAGCTATTTTAAATGGTATAAGAATTATTTATTTAACAAAAATCGTCGCTTTTTGAATGACCATCAAGTAAAGAAAAAATAACACAGAATAAAACAACAGAGTCTCTCAAACCCCGTAAAGCTATTTTAAAAGGTAAAAGAATTATTTATTTAACAAAATCCTCCCTTTTTGAATGACCATCAAGTAAAGAAAAAATCACACAAAATAAAACAACAGAGTCTCTCAAACCCCGTAAAGCTATTTCAAAAGGTACAAGAATTATTTATTTAACACAAATCCTCGCTTTCTGAATGACCACCAAGTAAAGAAAAAATCAAACGGAATAAGACAACAGAGTCTCTCAAACCCCGTAAAGCTATTTTAAAAGGTACAAGAATTATTTATTTAACAGAAATCCTCGCTTTTTTGAATGACCACCAAGTAAAGAAAAAATCATACAGAATAAAACAACAGAGTCTCTCAAACCCCGTAAAGCTATTTTAAAAGGTATAAGTATTATTTATTTGACAAAAATCCTCGCTTTTTGAATGACCATCAACTAAAGAAAAAATCACACAGAATAAAACAACAGAGTCTCTCAAACCCCGTAAAGCTATTTTAAAAGGTACAAGAATTATTTATTTAACAGAAATCCTCACTTTTTGAATGACCACCAAGTAAAGAAAAAATCACACGGAATAAGACAACAGAGTCTCTGAAACCCCGTAAAGCTATTTTAAAAGATATAAGAATTATTTATTTAACAGAAATCCTCGCTTTTTTTGAATGACCACCAAGTAAAGAAAAAATCACACAAAATAAAACAACAGAGTCTCTCAAACCCCGTAAAGCTATTTTAAAAGGTATAAGAATTATTTATTTAACAGAAATCCTCTCTTTTTGAATGACCACCAAGGAAAGAAAAAATGAAACAGAATAAAACAACAGAGTCTCTCAAACCCCGTAAAGCTATTTTAAAAGGTATAATAATTATTTATTTAACAAAAATCCTTGCTTTTTGAATGACCAACAAGTGAAGAAAAAATTACACAGAATAAAACAACAGAGTCTCTCAAACCCCGTAAAGCTATTTTAAAAGGTATAAGAATTATTTATTTAACAAAAATCCTCGCTTTTTGAATGACCACCAAGTGAAGAAAAAATCACAAAGAATAAAACAACAGAGTCTCTCAAACCCCGTAAAGCTATTTTATAAGGTATAAGAACTATTTATTTAACAAAAATCCTCGCTTTTTGAATGACCATCAAGTAAAGAAAAAATCACACAGAATAAAACAACAGAGTCTCTCCAACCCCGTAAAGCTATTTTAAAAGGTATAAGAATTATTTATTTAACAAAAATCCTCCCATTTTGAATGACCATCAAGTAAAGAAAAAATCACACAGAATAAAACTAAAGAGTCTCTCAAACCCCCTAAAGCTATTTTAAAAGGTACAAGAATTATTTATTTAACAAAAATCCTCGCTTTTTGAATGAGCACCAAGTTAAGAAAAAATCACACAGAATAAAACAACAGAGTCTCTCAAACCCCGTAAAGCTATTTTAAAAGGTATAAGAACTATTTATTTAACGAAAATCCCTGCTTTTTGAATGACCACCAAGTAAAGAAAAATCACACAGAATAAAACAACAGAGTCTCTTAAAACCCGTAAAGCTATTTTAAAAGGTACAAAAATTATTTATTTAACAAAAATCCTCGCTTTTTGAATGACCATCAAGTAAAGAAAAAATCACACAGAATAAAACAACAGAGTCTCTCAAACCCCGTAAAGCTATTTTAAAAGGTATAAGAATTATTTATTTAACAAAAATCGTCGCTTTTTGAATGACCATCAAGTAAAGAAAAAATCACACAGAATAAAACAACAGAGTCTCTCAAAACCCGTAAAGCTATTTTAAAAGGTATAAGAATTATTTATTTAACAAAAATCCTCGCTTTTTGAATGACCATCAAGTAAAGAAAAAATCACACAAAATAAAACAACAGAGTCTCTCAAACCCCGTAAAGCTATTTCAAAAGGTACAAGAATTATTTATTTAACAGAAATCCTCGCTTTCTGAATGACCACCAAGTAAAGAAAAAATAACACGGAATAAGACAACAGAGTCTCTCAAACCCCGTAAAGCTATTTTAAAAGGTATAAGAATTATTTATTTAACAGAAATCCTCGCTTTTTTGAATTACCACCAAGTAAAGAAAAAATCACACAGAATAAAACAAAAGAGTCTCTCAAACCCCGTAAAGCTATTTTAAAAGGTATAAGTATTATTTATTTGACAAAAATCCTCGCTTTTTGAATGACCATCAACTAAAGAAAAAATCACACAGAATAAAACAACAGAGTCTCTCAAACCCCGTAAAGCTATTTTAAAAGGTACAAGAATTATTTATTTAACAGAAATCCTCACTTTTTGAATGACCACCAAGTAAAGAAAAAATTACACGGAATAAGACAACAGAGTCTCTCAAACCCCGTAAAGCTATTTTAAAAGATATAAGAATTATTTATTTAACAGAAATCCTCGCTTTTTTTGAATGACCACCAAGTAAAGAAAAAATCACACAAAATAAAACAACAGATTCTCTCAAACCCCGTAAAGCTATTTTAAAAGGTATAAGAATTACTTATTTAACAGAAATCCTTGCTTCTTGAATGACCATCAAGAAAAGAAAAAATCACACAGAATAGAACAACAGAGTCTCTCAAACCCCGTAAAGCTATTTTAAAAGGTATAAGAATTATTTATTTAACAGAAATCCTCACTTTTTTAATGACCACTAAGTAAAGAAAAAACACACAGAATAAAACAACAGAGTCTCTCAAACCCCGTAAAGCTATTTTAAAAGGTATAAGAATTATTTATTTAACAAAAATCCTTGCTTTTTGAATGACCATCAAGTAAAGATAAAATCACACAGAATAAAACAACAGAGTCTCTCAAACCCCGTAAAGCTATTTTAAAAGGTATAAGAAATATTTATTTAACAAAAATCCTCGATTTTTTACTGAACGTCATTGAAAGAATAAATACCAAATAATAAGACTACCAAATCTCTCGGTAACCGTCAAGTTATTTTAAAAGTTACAAAAATTATTTCTTTAACAAAAATCCTCACTATTGTAATAACAATCCACTCCAGAAAAAATAAGACACAATAATAAAACAGAGTCTCTCAAACCCCGTAAAGCTATTTCAAAAGGTACAAGAATTATTTATTTAACAGAAATCCTCGCTTTCTGAATGACCACCAAGTAAAGAAAAAATCAAACGGAATAAGACAACAGAGTCTCTCAAACCCCGTAAAGCTATTTTAAAAGGTAAAAGAATTATTTATTTAACATAAATACTCGCTTTTTTGAATGACCACCAAGTAAAGAAAAAATCACACAGAATAAAACAACAGAGTCTCTCAAACCCCGTAAAGCTATTTTAAAAGGTATAAGTATTATTTATTTTACAAAAATCCTCGCTTTTTGAATGACCATCAACTAAAGAAAAAATCACACAGAATAACACAACAGAGTCTCTCAAACCCCGTAAAGCTATTTTAAAAGGTACAAGAATTATTTATTTAACAGAAATCCTCACTTTTTGAATGACCACCAAGTAAAGAAAAAATTACACGGAATAAGACAACAGAGTCTCTGAAACCCCGTAAAGCTATTTTAAAAGATATAAGAATTATTTATTTAACAGAAATCCTCGCTTTTTTTGAATGACCACCAAGTAAAGAAAAAATCACACACAATAAAACAACAGAGTCTCTCAAACCCCGTAAAGCTCTTTTAAAAGGTATAAGAATTATTTATTTAACAAAAATCCTCGCTTTTTGATTGACCACCAAGTAAAGAAAAAATCACACAGAATAAAACAACAGAGTCTCTCAAACCCCGTAAAGCTATTTTAAAAGGTATAAGAATTATTTATTTAACAAAAATCCTCGCTTTTTGAATGACCAACAAGTGAAGAAAAAATCACACAGAATAAAACAACAGAGTGTCTCAAACCCCGTAAAGCTATTTTGAAAGGTATAAGAATTATTTATTTAACAAAAATCCTCGCTTTTTGAATGACCACCAAGTGAAGAAAAAATCACACAGAATAAAACAACAGAGTCTCTCAAACCCCGTAAAGCTATTTTAAAAGGTATAAGAACTGTTTATTTAACAAAAATCCTCGCTTTTTGAATGACCATCAAGTAAAGAAAAAATCACACAGAATAAAACAACAGAGTCTCTCAAACCCCGTAAAGCTATTTTAAAAGGTATAAGAATTATTTATTTAACAAAAATCCTCGCTTTTTGAAGGACCATCAAGTAAAGAAAAAATCACACAAAATAAAACAACAGAGTCTCTCAAACCCCGTAAAGCTATTTTAAAAGGTATATGAAATATTTATTTAACAAAAATCCTTTCTTTTTGAATGACCATCAAGTAAAGAAAAAATCACACACAATAAAACAACAGAGTCTCTCTAACCCCGTAAAGCTATTTTAAAAGGTACAAGAATTATTCAATCAAAAAAAATCCTCGGTTTTTGAATAACCATCAAGTAAAGAAAAAATCATATTAAATAAGACAACAGAGTCTCTCAAACCCTGTAAAGCTATTTTAAAAGGTATAAGAATTATTTATTTAACAAAAATCCTCGCTTTTTGAATGACCACCAATGAAAGACAAAATGACACAGAATAAAACAACAGAGTCTCTCAAACCCCGTAAAGCTATTTTAAAAAGTATAAGATTTATTTATTTAACAAAAATCCTCGCTTTTTGAATGAGCACCAAGTGAAGAAAAAATCACACAGAATAAAACAACAGAGTCTCTCAAACCCCGTAAAGCTATTTTAAAAGGTATAAGAACTATTTATTTAACGAAAATCCCTGCTTTTTGAATGACCACCAAGTAAAGAAAAATCACACAGAATAAAACAACAGAGTCTCTTAAAACCCGTAAAGCTATTTTAAAAGGTACAAAAATTATTTATTTAACAAAAATCCTCGCTTTTTGAATGACCATCAAGTAAAGAAAAAATCACACAGAATAAAACAACAGAGTCTCTCAAACCCCGTAAAGCTATTTTAAAAGGTATAAGAACTATTTATTTAACAAAAATCGTCGCTTTTTGAATGACAATTAAGTAAAGAAAAAATCACACAGAATAAAACAACAGAGTCTCTCAAACCCCGTAAAGCTATTTTAAAAGGTATAATAATTATTTATTTAACAAAAATCCTCGCTTTTTGAATGACCATCAAGTAAAGAAAAAATCACACAAAATAAAACAACAGAGTCTCTCAAACCCCGTAAAGCTATTTAAAAAGGTACAAGAATTATTTATTTAACAGAAATCCTCGCTTTTTGAATGACCAACAAGTAAAGAAAAAATCACACGGAATAAGACAACAGAGTCTCTCAAACCCCGTAAAGCTATTTTAAAAGGTAAAAGAATTATTTATTTAACAGAAATCCTCGCTTTTTGAATGACCACCAAGTAAAGAAAAAATCATACAGAATAAAACAACAGAGTCTCTCAAACCCCGTAAAGCTATTTTAAAAGGTATAAGTATTATTTATTTGACAAAAATCCTCGCTTTTTGAATGACCATCAACTAAAGAAAAAATCACACAGAATAAAACAACAGAGTCTCTCAAACCCCGTAAAGCTATTTTAAAAGGTACAAGAATTATTTATTTAACAGAAATCCTCACTTTTTGAATGACCACCAAGTAAAGAAAAAATCACACGGAATAAGACAACAGAGTCTCTCAAACCCCGTAAAGCTATTTTAAAAGATATAAGAATTATTTATTTAACAGAAATCCTCGCTTTTTTTGAATGACCACCAAGTAAAGAAAAAATCACACAAAATAAAACAACAGAGTCTCTCAAACCCAGTAAAGCTATTTTAAAAGGTATAAGAATTACTTATTTAACAGAACTCCTTGCTTTTTGAATGACCATCAAGAAAAGAAAAAATCACACAAAATAAAACAACAGAGTCTCTCAAACCCCGTAAAGCTATTTTAAAAGGTATAAGAATTATTTATTTAACAGAAATCCTTACTTTTTGAATGACCACTAAGTAAAGAAAAAACACACAGAATAAAACAACAGAGTCTCTCAAACCCCGTAAAGCTATTTTAAAAGGTATAAGAATTATATATTTAACAAAAATCCTTGCTTTTTGAATGACCATCAAATAAAGATAAAATCACACAGAATAAAGCAACAGAGTCTCTCAAACCCCGTAAAGCTATTTTAAAAGGTACAAGAATTATTTATTTAACAAAAATCCTCGCTTTTTGAATGACCATCAAGTAAAGAAAAAATCACATGGAATAATACAAAAGAGTCTCTCAAACCCCGTAAAGCTATTTTAAAAGGTATAAGAATTATTTATTTAACAGAAATCCTCGCTTTTTGAATGACCACAAAGTAAAGAAAAAATCAAACAGAATAAAACAACAGAGTCTCTCAAACACCTTAAAGCTATTTTAAAAGGTATAAGAATTATTTATTTAATAAAAATCCTCGCTTTTTGAATGACCACCAAGTAAATAAAAAACACACAGAATAAAACAACAGAGTCTCTCAAACCCCCGTAAAGCTATTTTAAAAGGTATAAGAATTATTTATTTAAAAAAAAATCCTCGCTTTTTGAATGACCACCAAGTAAAGAAAAAATCACACAGAATAAAACAGCAGAGTCTCGCAAACCCCGTAAAGCTATTTTAAAAGGTATAAAAATTATTTATTTAACAAAAATCCTTGCTTTTTGAATGACCACCAAGTGAAGAAAAAATCACACAGAATAAAAAAACAGAGTCTCTCAAACCCCCTAAAGATATTTTAAAAGGTATGAGAATTATTTATTTAACAAAAATCCTCGCTTTTTGAATGACCACCAAGTAAAGAAAAAATCACACAGAATAATACAACAGAGTCTCTCAAAACCCGTAAAGCTATTTTAAAAGGTATAAGAATTATTTATTTAAAAAAAATCCTTGATTTTTGAATGGACAACAAGTAAAGATAAAATCACACAGAATAAAACAACAGAGTCTCTCAAACCCCGTAAAGCTATTTTAAAAGGTATAAGAACTATTTATTTAACAAAAATCCTCGCTTTTTGAATGACCATCAAGTAAAGAAAAAATCACACGGAATAAAACAACAGAGGCTCTCAAACCCCGTAAAGCTATTTTAAAAGGTATAAGAATTATTTATTTAACAAAAATCCTCGCTTTTTGAATGACCATCAAGTAAAGAAAAAATCACACACAATAAAACAACAGAGTCTCTCAAACCCCGTAAAGCTATTTAAAAAGGTACAAGAATTATTTATTTAACAGAAATCCTCGCTTTTTTAATGACCACCAACTAAAGAAAAAATCCCACGTAATAAGAAAACAGAGTCTCTCAAACCCCGTAAAGCTATTTTAAAAGGTATAAGAATTATTTATTTAACATAAATCCTCGCTTTTTGATTTACAACCAAGTCCGAAAAAAATAACAAAGAAAAAGACAACAGAGTCTCTCAAACCCCGTAAAGCTATTTTAAAAGGTATAAGAATTATTTATTTGACAAAAATCCTCCCTTTTTGAATGACCATCAAGTAAAGAAAAAATCACACAGAATAAAACTACAGAGTCTCTCAAACCCCGTAAAGCTATTTTAAAAGGTACAAGAATTAATTATTTAACAGAAATCCTCTCTTTTTGAATGACCACCAAGTAAAGAAAAAATCACATGGAATAAGACAACAGAGTCTCTCAAACACTGAAAATCTATTTTAAAAGACATAAGAACTATTTATTGAACAGAAATCCTCGCTTTTTTTGATTGAACACCATGTATAGAAAAAATCACACAGAATAAAACAACAGAGTCTCTCAAACCCCTTAAAGCTATTTTAAAAGGTATAAGAATTGTTTATTTAACAGAAATCCTCGCTTTTTGAATGACCACCAAGTAAAGAAAAAATCACACAGAATAAAACAACAGAGTCTCTCAAACCCCGTAAAGCTATTTTAAAAGGTATAAGCATTATTTATTTAACAAAAATCCTCTCTTTTTGAATGACCAACAAGTGAAGAAAAAATCACACAGAATAAAACAACAGAGTCTCTCAAACTCCGTAATCCTATTTTAAAAGGTATAAGTATTATTTATTTAACAAAAATCTTCGCTTTTTGAATGACCACCAAGTGAAGAAAAAATCACAAAGAATAAAACAACAGAGTCTCTTAAACTCCGTAAACCTATTTTAAAATGTACAACAATTATTTAGTTAACAAAAATCGTTGCTTTTTGAATGACCATCAAGTAAAGATGAAATCACACAGAATAAAACAACAGAGTCTCTCAAACCCCGTAAAGCTATTTTAAAAGGTATAAGAATTATTTATTTAACAGAAATCCTCGCTTTTTGAATGACCATCAAGTAAAGAAAAAATCACACATAATAAAACAACAGAGTCTCTCAAACCCCGTAAAGCTATTTTAAAAGGTATATGAAATATTTATTTAACAAAAATCCTTGCTTTTTGAATGACCATCAAGTAAAGATAAAATCACACAGAATAAAACAACAGAGTCTCTCAAACCCCGTAAAGCTATTTTAAAAGGTACAAGAATTATTTATTTAGCAAAAATCCTCGCTTTTTGAATGACCACCAAGCAAAGAAAAAATGACACAGAATAAAACAACAGAGTCTCTCAAACCCCGTAAAGCTATTTTAAAAGGTATAAGAATTATTTATTTAACAAAAATCCTCGCTTTTTGAATGACCATAAAGTAAAGAAAAAATCACACAGAATAAAACAACAGAGTCTCTCAAACCCCGTAAAGCTATTTTAAAAGGTATAAGAATTATCTATTTAACAGAAATCCTCGCTTTTTGAATGACCACCAAGTAAATAAAAAACACACAGAATAAAACAACAGAGTCTCTCAAACCCCCGTAAAGCTATTTTAAAAGGTATAAGAATTATTTATTTAACAAAAATCCTCGCTTTTTGAATGACCACCAAGTAAAGAAAAAATGACACAGAATAAAACAACAGAGTCTCTCAAACCCCGTAAAGCTATTTTAAAAGGTATAAGAATTATTTATTTAACAAAAATCCTCGCTTTTTGAATGAGCACCAAGTGAAGAAAAAATCACACAGAATAAAACAACAGAGTCTCTCAAACCCCGTAAAGCTATTTTAAAAGGTATAAGAACTATTTATTTAACGAAAATCCCTGCTTTTTGAATGACCACCAAGTAAAGAAAAAATCACACAGAATAAAACAACAGAGTCTCTCAAAACCCGTAAAGCTATTTTAAAAGGTACAAGAATTATTTATTTAATAAAAATCCTCGCTTTTTGAATGACCATCAAGTAAAGAAAAAATCACACAGAATAAAACAACAGAGTCTCTCAAACCCCGTAAAGCTATTTTAAAAGGTATAAGAACTATTTATTTAACAAAAATCCTAGCTTTTTGAATGACCTACAACTAAAGAAAAAATCACAAAGAATAAAACAACAGAGTCTCTCAAACCCCGTAAAGCTATTTTAAAAGGTATAAGAATTTTTTATTTAACAAAAATCCTCGCTTTTTGAATGACCATCAAGTAAAGAAAAAATCACACAGAATGAAATAACAGAGTCTCTCAAACCCCGTAAAGCTATTTCAAAAGGTACAAGAATTATTTATTTAACAGAAATCCTCGCTTTTTGAATGACCAACAAGTAAAGAAAAAATCTCACGGAATAAGAGAAAAGAGTCTCTCAAACCCCGTAAAGCTATTTTAAAAGGTAGAATAATTATTTGTTTAACAAAAATCCTCGCTTTTTTGAATGACCAACAAGTAAAGAAAAAATCACAAAGAATAAGACAACAGAGTCTCTCAAACCCCGTAAAGCTATTTTAAAAGTTATAAGAATTATTTATTTAACAAAAATACTTGATTTTGGAATAACCATCAAGTAAAGAAAAAAACACACAGAATAAAACAACAGAGTCTCTCAAACCCCGTAAAGCTATTTTAAAAGGTACAAAAATTAATTATTTAACATAAATCCTCGCTTTTTGAATGACCACCAAGTAAAGAAAAAATCACATGGAATAAGACAACAGAGTCTCTCAAACCCTGAAAATCTATTTTAAAAGACATAAGAATTATTTATTGAACAGAAATCCTCGCTTTTTTTGAATGAACACCAAGTAAAGAAAAAATCACACAAAATAAAACAACAGAGTCTCTGAAACCCCGTAAAGCTATTTTAAAAGGTATAAGAATTATTTATTTAACAGAAATCCTTGCTTTTTGAATTACCATCAAGAAAAGAAAAAATCACACAGAATAAAACAACAGAGTCTCTCAAACCCCGTAAAGCTATTTTAAAAGGTATAAGAAATATTTATTTAACAGAAATCCTTGCTTTTTGAATGACCACTAAGTAAAGAAAAAACACACAGAATAAAACAACAGAGTCTCTCAAACCCCGTAAAGCTATTTTAAAAGGTATAAGAATTATCTATTTAACAGAAATCCTCGCTTTTTGAATGACCACAAAGTAAAGAAAAACTATTTTATTAAACTATTAAATTATTTATTTAACAAAAATCCTCGCTTTTTGAGTGACCACCAAGTAAAGAAAAAATCACACAGAATAAAACAACAGAGTCTCTCAAACCCCGTAAAGCTATTTTAAAAGGTATAAAAATTATTTATTTAACAAAAATCTTGAACAAATCACACAGAATAAAACAACAGAGTCTCTCAAACCCCGTAAAGCTATTTTAAAACGTACAAGAATTATTTATTTAACAGAAATCGTCGCTTTTTGAATGACCATCAAGTAAAGAAAAAATCACACAGAATAAAACAACAGAATCTCTCAAACCCCGTAAAGCTATTTTAAAAGGTACAACAATTATTTATTTAACAAAAATCCTCGCTTTTTGAATGACCACCAAGTAAATTT
The DNA here is from genome assembly GCF_049724085.1 of Artemia sp. Qi Xiang Cuo. Classification (NCBI taxonomy): domain Eukaryota; kingdom Metazoa; phylum Arthropoda; class Branchiopoda; order Anostraca; family Artemiidae; genus Artemia; species Artemia sp. Qi Xiang Cuo. The sequence continues at coordinate 39,402,312 of NC_142795.1, forward strand.
TGCGATCCAAAAATGGACTTAAGTTTCACATTTGAAACCTCCGATCGTAATGAATGATACTTGTTATCAGAAAAAATGTCAATTGCCAAAAAAAAAAAAAAAAAAAAAAAAGGGGGGGGCCAAAAAGTTGGAGGAAGGGGGCACCCTTCCAGTTTGGGGATAGGGGACCTATGGACGTATGGGGGGTTTAAGGCCCTGGTGGTTAGGGTCGTTGGTGCTTATGATCCATGATGGTTCATACTCATGTATACCTCACTACTTGATCTGTAAGGATTTCTATGGTTTGTTCTGAATTTCTTTATTAAAATTCTTTTCTTGCCATCTACATCTCTCTTAGTATCAACTTTTTAGTATAATATAACGTTGGATCCTATTTTAAACTGACAACACTGTTCAAACGCCATTGAGGTAACCTTAACTGCTAATCACTTTAACCCTTTTTCTCTATCGTCAAGTACATGCTCTGGAAAGGTATCAAGGAACATAAGGCAATTCAGGAACCAGTGGGGGATCCCTGCTCGTAACTGCTAATCACTTTAACCCTTTTTCTACATCGTCAAGTACATGCCCTGGAAAGGTACCAAGTAACATAAGGCTATTCATGAACCAGCGGGGAATTCCCGCTCGTAACTGCTAATGACTTTAACCCTTTTTCTCCATCGTCAAGTACATGCTCTGGAAAGGTTTCAATGAACGTAAGGCACTTCAGGAACCAGCGGTGAATCCCCGCTCATAAGTGCTAATCACATTAACCCTTTTTCTACATCGTCAAATATATGCTCTGGAAAGGTGTTAAGGAACGTAATCTCTCCAAACACGTCAAACTGTATGAGGGAGTTTTGACTCTCTTTGAAAAGGTGTAGAGGACCCGTAGAATAGCATGGGAATTCCTAGGGGCGTAAGCAATATGGTTGGTACTACTCTACTGATAGGTCTGCCATAAGAACGGAGGGAATGCTAAACACCCATCACACTCAGTACCAACCCATTGGAGAAAGCTAAGAAGTTTAAATATCTTGGTTCCAAAAGAATCCATCACGGTGAAGCCTGCAAAGAAATAAACCAATGAATCGCATTAATCTTGAAAACATTTCCCCGGTTCCATTGTTTGACTCCATATCCTTTCCTTGCACTTGATTGTATAAAATTGACGTCAAATGCACATTGCCACAAGAGAAGCCTTCAAATACCGACGAGAGCTCAGCAGGCTCACCGAACCCCAGTGAGCTGTCATATTTTTTTCCGTAGAGATGTGTTCAAAAATTAGCAAGAAGATAGCGCATAGCTCTGGGCTAGCCCAAAAAATTCCTGAATACAGAGATGAGAGAATCCGACGCTATAATTTGTTTTTTCCCTGTACTCTAGTTCTAAAACATGATGTGTCAGATCTGCTAAGAAAGAGCAGATTGATTTCTTCCTACACGCATGCTTGATACACATCCTAAGACGTGACCTATTCGACCAAGTGCATAAATCACAACTCAGAAGGAAATGGGTAATACTTTCTTGTACTCTTAACGGCAGTTAAACATCCACGAGTGAAATGGCTCGGCCACACTCTTAGATGTTTACACGTACCTAAACATTTTTTGATACTTAGCCCATCCCCTTTCTAGAATATGAGAATCGATGGACAGAAAATGAGTAGGCTTGGTGAAATCAGAGAAGATTTTGAATCAATAGGCGGGTTTATAAATATGGACGTTGTTGTAGCAAAGAGTGGCTGTTTACCAAGTGCAACAAGCATAAGTTTAGCAGTAAAAATGATGGGTTTTTTTTGTTTGTTTTTTTATTCAGTAGCACATTCCTTGGTAACAATTTAAAGTAAAAGAAGGTAATGAATATTTAGTATATTTGATTGCATAGGGTAATAAACTATATAACAAAAATAAAGTCAGTTTGCTTCAAAACTCCAACAAACCGTATAACCAAACTAATGGTAAGTTTAATTAAAAATGGAATATTTCAGCATATCTTAAATTTTTTCTCAAATCACAGATTCAGTTGGGTATATGTTACATACGTCAAGTATGTAAACTGGTCAGAATTTTTTCATGTGAATTAGAAACAAGTACTTTATTAGGTTGAAAAATGAGGATGAAGGTTATATGTAACCATTGTGAAGTCAATGCAAATTCCGTGTTCAAAACTTGTCCCTATTCATAAACGCTAATGTGATGTATTTTTACAGGTAAAAAAAGCCGATTTTAGTCTTGCGACCGCATTAGTGCGAATTCAAGATATAAATGACAACAAGCCATACTTTGTTAATCCTCGCCATATTGTGGCATATCCATCTGGTGCAACATTTGATGAATCTGTGTCTTCTCCATTAGCAAAATTCTATGTAAGTCGAACCATTAAAACGGAGGAAATAACCACCATAGCCACTAGGCCTACTTGTTTTAAGGAAAGTTATGCTGTCATATATAACCTAAATGTCCTGTTGGAAGTTTTCTTGGATAGGGGCAAAGCTTCCAGGTTTTCGTATCAAGATTATGTCTTAGGCTATATCTACATAGAATAGAACTAAAAAAAAATTCAAATTATCCGATGGTCATATATTATGGGGTAGATGTGATCGCGAGAAAGTGATCAAGAGGGAGGCTCTCTTCCTTTGCTTTCCTCTTGTCGAGTTTTACCGTAAAAAGCTGAGAGGTTGGAGTTTTTTTTTCATTATGACTTTTAAAGCTTTGTATATACTAAATGGAAGTTAATGTGGAATGTGGAAAGGAGTAGAGGGCAGGCTCCTTGAAATCCAAAGGTAGAATGATTGAAATTGTAAAAACTTAATGAGTTAAAAATGATCTTACTTGCAGAATGGGGAAAGGGGGAAGGTATAGGGATATAGGAGATATAAAAGAAAAAAATGGTTTGAAAATAACAAAAGGGAAGCTTTTAACTAGTATTATTGTATAGGAGTGTGCGTAAATGCCAATAAAGCAAGTTTGTGAGCGATATTACGAAAAAACTGGTTTGATATCAATAAATGAAACTTTTGGCTAGTACAGAAGTATGGGAGTGTACACAAAAACTGAATAATCTCGGCTTAGGAGTGAAATATAGAAAAAATTATTCAGAAATCAATAAAATGAAGCCTTTTGAAAAGTTTGCGTGCAAAAAAACCGTTATAGTGGTGTGCAAAAAGCAGAATAAACTAGGATTAGGAGTGAAATATGGAATAAAACCTGTTTAAAATTAAAAGGAAGACTTTTGACTAGTATTGTTGGGTGTGTAGGTGTTTGCAAATCTGAATAATTTAGTTTTAGGAGGAAAAATAAAAAAATATTTGAAGTCAATCAAAGGAAGGCTTCTGACTAATATGGTTTGGTGTAGCGGTGTACGTAAATAATATGGTTCGGTGTAGGAGTATTTGCAAATGTGACTAAGTTATTTTTGGGAGTGAAATAGAGAAAAAACTCGTTTGAAGCTACTAAAATGAAGGTTTTGAGTAATATGGTGTTACAGAAGTGTCCACAAATGTGAAAAAAACAAGGTTTAAGAGCAACATAAAGGGAAAACTCGTTTTAAATTAATAAATGAAGGCTTTTGGTAAGTACGGTGTTTAACATTAGTTAGCGAAAGAAAAGCTGATGAAGAAAATGTTTATTAGAATTCAGTTACGTGAAAAAAAAAATATTGCCTAAAATTAGTTACGATAAAAAAAACTTATTGAAGAAAAAGCTTATAAAAAAGCTGTTAACAGAAAAGTTCCTCTGTTGAACATATAACCAAAAAAGGACTAAATAAATATTAGTCCAGGAAAAAATAGGGGTACGGGACGGGGACCGGTTGCTCTTCACTTATTTTGGATTCTCTAATAATATAAGAAATTCCAATATTTAAGTTTCCATAACCATCCCTTGGACCAAAGTGGGGGGGGGGAGATTAACTTCAAAGACACTACGGTAGCCTTGGTGTATATAAATTTGACACATCAATCTGTAAGAATTGAATCTTGGGGTGGGTTTTAATTGGAAATTTTCCAAAAAATACCGGACGCCACATGAAGGAGGAGGAAAAAGGGGATTGGGAAAATCAGGCTAAGTCAGCCAGGAAAATATTTTTAAAGGAAAAATTTACAATGAGCTCGGCTTATTAAAAAAAAAATAATAATAAAAGCTATAAAGGTTAGTTTAAAGAAATACAATTATCCATGAAAAGGATTTAGGAAAGTAAGCCCCTAAGTAGGTCATATTGAGGGGTTTTTTTTTTGGAGGGGGGAGGGTGGGATATAGTCCAACTCATAAATGTCTCACATTTAGTATGTAGTCGGTAAGCGACTGGTCATTTCTCTCCGAGGGGTAGCAACTGGGCATTTTGAGGGACACCTGGAGGCATGAGGCACGGAGGCACGCCGGAGGCATATTCCAAAGGGCACAATATGTAAATATATACAGCTTGCCTGTTATTCGGTATATGTCGAATATTTCAGCACCTTCAAAAGCGATCTTTTAAAACTTAGAAAAAATCATTTACGGGTTTATTTGGCAAGGAAAAGAACCCCCACGACTGAAAACAACTGATATGTACCTAAAGAAGAAGAACGGAGGACTGCAAGTTGTTGATATCCATGCTAAAACTAGGTAACCCTACGATGGCACTGATAGTGTCACTTTTTCCTATTACACATGCAGCGTTGCCACCAGCTCAAAAATAAAATTCCGATTTTTCGTCAAAAAAAAATCCCGGAACACGGTTTTTAAGTTATACAACATAGGGCTGCACGGTGATGACGTAAAAAGCAAGGTGCGAAATTCAAAGTATCGTAAAACGTGGTCTCTAGTAACTAACAACTGATTGTCAATATTCCTAGTATTATTTCGACGTGAAAACGTTCTGGTGGATTAGTAGGATCTACGACAAATATTTTAGGCCAAAACAATTCGCCAAAGTTCCGAAAAAACGTGTCTACACATCCACGTTTCATCGTTATTTGAATTTCCCGCCCAAGAATTGACGTCACGCTTCTCAGCCCTATTCAAAATGGCTTGGCCAGCGGTAAAAGTTGCCTTTTATCACGTCTTCACACGTCCCTTTCCCTTTTATCATACCTGCTTTTCTGTTTAGTGGCTGTGCCAAGACGCACCGTTGGATCTCGGATTCTTAATTGTACTAAAAACAAAGGAATCTGCTGCTTTGACACGAAAGATTCCGGAAGAAACACAGATCCCTTTTTCCCGAATGTACTAAGTATCCAACTTTCTTGGTATTGAACCCAGGCCTTTAGGTCTTTGAAGAGAAAACTGTAAAGCAACAGTTAGAAAAACTGTTACTACCGAGTTATTAGTACAAAGCGCTAAGTAAAGCAACCAACTAAAAAAAATAACTAGTTTCTCAGATATTTATTGGTACGTTTTAGTAATCATCTCGATAATCACAGCTCAAATGACAACCCTAAGAAACTGGACAAATGAGCTTCGGTAAATCAAATTAAGCTCGGTTAGCACAAGTATAAACACTAAGTCTTCTACTACTAAGTCTTCTATTGAGCATAACAAGTTTTCCGATGGTATTCATCGCTTCCGCTGCCCTAGATCTTGGAAAGTATTCGAGACTCATAAAATTATATCAAGAACTTAAGCGAATGGGGGACGAGGGGCACACGCAGTTGAGCTGGAAGGACCAGCCCCGCCGTGGGTGGCCTCCTCGTCCGTAGGAGACATGGTTCAAGATTCTGTTCAGTTCTGTGCCCTCATACACGTTGGTATTAAGATTATTTTTGTTTTTTTGTTTATGGGTTGGTTGTATTTTGTTTTTTTTTTGATTAAGGTTGGTCGTTAAAAGGGCTGAAAAAAGGATAAAAAAGAAGGAAAAAGTGCCACCGCAAGAATGGGTTTCTTGTGGACGGAGGACGCCCAGTCTACGGGAGAGCAAATAGTTTTTTTTGTGTTAAAAAATTTTAAAGTTGTAAGAGTAAGCCTTTTGGAAAACCACCTTTAAAATTCGAATTCGTATAAGTGAAAATTGAAGGATATGAATTTTAAGAAATTGAAGTAAAAATGCCACCGGAAAAGCGTTTCCTAGAAGGGGAAGGACACCCTGGAACGGGGGGAGCGATAGATATTTGGCAAGAATAAGTTAAATGGTAGTATGCCTTCATGTCCACTAATACATTGACTGGTATATAATAAATTTATTTTTTTTTGAAGTTTAGGTGATATGATAATGTATAAAGTTGTAAGATTTATATGTTTTTGTATTAAAATATCACCAAGTGGAGAGGAGGAGGAGGGAGGGAAAAAAACTACCTCTGAAAAATGTTAAACAAAATTCCTTCTGTTGACACACAGAACATGGCGATGGTGGTGGTTATTGTCTTGATGTCAGTTTTGGGTTTAGGTGCCATTTTTAACATGATGATTGCGATGCTGACGAGATATCAAAAAATGGAACCCTTTCTTCTGGATAAATGAATTCAGCTTTGTGAAGACGTCTGAGTCAAAGACATAGACAATGTTGGTGCCAATTTCCATAGAAACAAGTTTTGCTGAATGCATGATATACAGGCTGGAGTCACAGTAACCCTGGTCTACCAATGCGGCAGTTAATGTGAGATCAGCATTCAGCCGGAGCCACTGGCACAGAATTCCTATGTCGTCAGGGAACGGCATTGCCATATTCTGCGTGTCAACAGAGTGGCATCATCGCCCACACAAGTAGCCAAACTACATGACCCACCCAACTAATACTCTCTTTCCCCTGCCAATCGGTCTGTAAACGCACCATTCACCAATACGCTATTCTGATTTGACACCGACCTCTGCATTGGCTTGTGGCGACTCACGTAGTCCTACTCGTCGGCCCTGGACCATCACCCGTTTTAAATGGTCACTACTCAGCTTCTCAGAGCTTTCCCTCAGAAGCCACAACAGCGTGGATTTTTTAATTGGTGTTATGGAGCCGTGAGAAGTCTTGACAAGACAAAACCTAGAATTCTTCATGTTCGTCACAGGCTCACTACCCCAATTTTTCTGAACTTGGTGTTTCACACAGCGAGCAATCTCTGGCAAATCTTCAAAGATGCCGTCACTTTCCGAGCCCGATTCAGTGTCAGTCGCGGAAGCCTTTTCCTGCTTATCGGACAGAGTATTTTCCTCTGAGTCATCGTCTGAGTCACTGTCGTGAAGTACAGAAAGACGAACATTCGGTACTTGGTGACCGAAAGCAGAAAGTACGTCGTTGGGTATCAAGGCTTTCATTATTCGCTGGTTTTCAATACGAGGTCGCCCTAGCTTGAGCTTGATTTCATCGTTCTCGGGCAAAGAAAAATTGGAACTAACAGACACAACACCAGTGGATCTGATTCGCCTCGCCTTTGGCAAGGAAAACTGTCCAATAGGCTAATAAACTTCAAAATCCGATATACTTTCATATCGACGAATTCGATGTAGAAGTTAGAGGACCGAAAAGTCTATTTCAGTACTGTAAGTGTTGGTTTGAGACCGTATCTTCCTAAAAAAATCTTCAAACGGTTGTCTTTTCATGTCGGAGAGTTTGAAAAGACGTTCGAGCCTAAGCCGTTTGAATCGACGAATTAGAAGCACCAGGGAATGTATATTTTTATTTAGGCAATGGTAAAGGTTTGTGGTAATAAAATTCTCGTTCACAACATAATTTCCACTTTTTAGGACCCAGGATCTCCAATGTCGAACACAGTAAACAACACGACCAAGTAAAGATAACCTCTCAAGAGGAGAAAGTTTGCCGTCGTAAAAAACGCGGCGTACGCTTTCCATAAGCCAAAGAATAAACTGTGTTCCTTCGCTTCCAGGAACACGCTGTTTCAGGTGTGCCGGAGGCACGGAGGCACGTGCCGGAGGTACATGCCGGAGGCACGAAGGAAGGGACACCTGCGACGGTCAGTTATTAGCCCCTCGTTTCTCTCGAAGAAATTAAATATTAAGAATTATTCCCCCATATCTACTGTTCACAGTAAAATACTCTGCTTGTTTTGAGATGGGTTTCACGACCTCCGACATTCTAAGCCGTAAGTGCACAAAATTCAAAAATGAAGAAAAAAGCTTGGTTTTCCATCAGTGGTCTATAAATGGCATAAAAGAAAAAATCTGAATTTGTAGGTTAAGAAGAAAAGTATTATTTCGAATGGCTTGAGCCCGGAAATATATGACATATGGGCCGTTTCTAACAGAGGGGAGGGGGTGAAATTTATCAGAATTTGTATCTATAAACATTTTGAAAGTTACCCCTATATGAGCAAAGGGAAGGGAAATGTGATTCCCCCGAAAACAAGAGGCCTACAAGGCCTTTCACTCTAAATAAAAAATGTTAATAAATAGAAACATTAAAACATGTAGCATTAAAAAGAGTATGGGAAATTATAAAGAATTGAACAACAGGACGGCTCACCCCAAAACTCCATTGCACATCCAGGAAATACCCTATGCATTTTATGCTTAGATGGTCATAAAATAAATAGCATATACGAAAATAATAAATTACCTCTTCGTAAAGCTGCGGTATATACGCTCTTGCTTTTTCTTACCTAGTAGAATTTTTTTTAATATGTTTACAAATATTATCCTATGAAAAGCAAAAGAGTGTCACCATTTCAGAGTGGTTAGCCCCCCCCCCGCTGTAGGACCATAAGGTCAAAAACTAACTAAATAAGTGCGAGGTCCTCCCAAAACCTGGGTCAGAAAGGAGGCTAATATAAAAAAAAATGTTCAAAAGGTCACGAGTCAAAAGGCTTTTATGTTTGTTAATTAATAGCATTCCGAAAACGATGCTTTTAAGGAAATGTATTGACTCATATGAAACTTAATACTAGCAGAAATAAACTCTTATATTAATTTGAAGTTAAAACGGTCATAAATCACTGTTCAAAAATAAATGAAATCAAAAAGGAAGAGAAAGTAAATAAATAATTACTAACTTAAATTAGGCTTTTCCGAGTGTGTTCCTCTGACCTAGGCCTCAAAGAGCGTCTGTAGCTGTATTAGACTATTTGATAGCCTTACCTAGAATTAATGTTTAAAATAAAATTTAACTTTAAACTCTGATCATCCTCTTATGCGTTATTACTACTGCAGCTACTACTAACAACTCGCCTTAGTACCAAGCCACGTGAGGCCGACACAGCTACGCACGCTTAGTCAATACGCACGTCTAGTCAATACCTCGCTCTTTATGCTAAAGTTTCTTTTAGTACTTCCATAAGAGTTATTTATTCTAATTAACAGCCCTTGTGATTAAGGGGTCATTCTTAAATAATTGGAAAAAAATTTGAACTTTAGCATAAAGAGCGAGTTATTGACTAGGGGGAACCCGTCTAATATGCTTAATAAAAATATTCGTACGAAGTTCGTTACTTAATAGAAGTTTGTTACGTAAGTCAATTCGTAAGTTAAGAATATTTATTACTAATAAAAACATTCGTAAATAAAATTAAACAACTTTCGAGAAAGCCATTTAGCCAAAAAAAAGTTGAAATTAATTTGCAAATTTTGTTTTAATTATTCATGTACGGTTATCCAAAATCAAAATCTGTATTAATTTAAAAACATTCAGAAATTAAATTGAAAAAAAAAATTTATAACTGAAAGTAAGGAGCGACATTAGAACTTTAAAATGAACAGAAATTACTCCGTATATAAAAGGGGCTGTCCCCTTTTCAGCACCTCGCTCTTTACGCTACAGTTTGACTCTTTCTCACAACTATATTTTTTAAAACAATAAAAAACTTTAGCGTAAAGAGCGAGGCGTTGAGGAGTGGACAGCCCCTTTCATATACGGAAATAAATTCTGTTCCTTTTAAGTTTTAATGTCGTTCCTTACTTTCAGTTAAAAAATCTTGTTTTTGTATTTTAATTTTAGATTTATTTAAATCTAATTTTATTTCTAATTAGATTTACTCTAAATTAGATTGAAAATAGATTTAAATTTTTGATTTATTTAAATAAATATAGATTTATTTAATTTTAGATTGAAATAAATTTATTACGTATATGAGCGGGTTTGCCCCCTAGTCAATACCTTGCTCTTTACGCTAAAGTTCGAATTTTGTTCGAATCACAAATCCCTGAATCCCAAAGGCCGTTTAATTAGAATAGATAGATCTTTTGAAAGTAATGAAATAAACTTTAGCGTAAAGAGCGGGGTGTTGACTAGGGGGCAAACCCCCTCATATACGTAATAATTTCTATTCGTTTCAAGTTTTAATAATGCTCCTTACTCTCAGTTGAAAAAACTTTTTTTTTAATTTAATTTCGGATGTTTTTTTTTAATAATGCTGGGAAATCCGGCGCCCCCTTCATAGAAATGTTCCTTCCCCCAAGGAAACATCCTCCATGGAAAGATCCTCTACGACATGGAAATATACTGCTGGATCGACACGATCACCCCTGGGAAAAAAAAAAAAAAGGAAACAAACAAATAAACACGCATCCGTGATCTTTCTTCTGGCAATAAATACAAAATTCCACATTTTTGCAGATAGGAGCTTGAAATATCAACAGAAGGGTTTTCTGCTACGCTGAATCTGATGGTTTGATTTTCATTAAGATTTTACCGCTTTTGAGGGGTGTTTATCCCTTTTTTCGGAAATAACGGAAATTTTTCAGGCTCGTAACTTTTGATAGGTTAGACTAAATGAAACTTATATATTTGAAATCAGCGTAAAAATCCGATTCTTTTGATGTATCTAATGGTATCAAAATTCCGGGTTTTAGAGTTTCGGTTACTATTGAGCCTGGTCGCTCCATTATTAGTATATTCTATACTGATAAGAGCGACCCTAGTAGCATAATTCTATACTAAATCATAATTCTATACTAATCAATTTATACCTATCACTTTATACTAATCACTTTAATGTATTTGTCTGGTATCAAATAGTTCGTTGTAACGAACTGTAAGTAAGGAGTGACTCGGCCCAATAATAATCGAAAGTTTAAAAAAACAATTTTGAAACCAATAGATACATCAAAAGAATTAGATTTCTATGGTGATTTCAAGTATATAAATTTCATTCACTTTAGTTGTACCCATCAAAAGTTAAGCTGAGAAAATTTGCCTTATTTTTAAAGAAAAGGAGCATAAGATCCCCCTAAGAGTCATAAAACCTTAATGAAAATCACACTATCAGATTCAGCGTATCAGAAAACCCTGTTGTAGAGGTTAGGCGCCTGATACCAGTATAAGCGCCTCAATTTCTACCTTAACAGTGTTATTTTCGTGCATAGCTACCTTACAAGTCACCTTATTTTCTGCCTTAACCGCAGCAGCGTTATTGTCGTACTGATCACTTTAATGTATTTTTCTGGTATACCATACAAGGATAAGACCTTTGCTTAAGCTCTTATTTCAACAGAATCGAACGCTTGTTCATGATCTATAAAACTGAGGACCAAAGGTGTTTGACAACTAAGGCATTTCTCAATTATTAACCTAAGATTGAAAATTTGGTCGACCAATCCTCTACCTTTTCTAAAACCGTACTGTTCTTTTCTTAAAACTTTGTCTACAGCATCTCTCAGTCTAAAAAGTATCATACTACTAAGTAATTTGCTACATACAGAGACCAGACTAATGTGTTGATAATTACCACACTCACTTTTATCACCTTTGTTATACAGTGGTTTACTTAAGGTTTTCCTAAAATCGTTAGGTACTTCCCCTTTTTCAAATATCATATACAGAATCCTCAGTAACTTATTTCTAACCTCAGAACCACCATATTTAAGGAACTCATTTACAAAACTATCAGAACCTGGAGGCTTACTATTTTTTAATCCTTTTAGTACTGTCACTAATTCTTCCTCACAAAGTAAGTTTTCCTTCACATCCAAGGTATCATAATCTTTTTCATTTTCCTCTATACCTTTTCCTGCAACTCTTTCTTGGTTTAGCAAATTCTCAAAATGTTCCGCCCATCTCTCTTAAACGCTTTTTTTTATCACTAATTGTGGTCCCGTTTCTATCTTTAACAGGGACAAGTCCGGATTGACTACTCCCTCTCGATTTCTTATCATGTCAGTACAATATTTTACTATTATGACTTCTAACTGTATCTTCCAGGTCCTCGGCAATTCTATCCAAGGCCTCCACTTCACACCTACTTAGTTCATATTTTAGTGCTTTCTCCACTTTCTTTACATTCCTTTTGTTTTCATATCATCTATCACTCAGATAATTCTTGTACAAGCCCCTTCTCCTCTCAACTCATAAAGCTTTTTCGCTAATATTCCTAGCTACAGTCTTAACTTTCTTCCCTAAGACCATCTGCAACTTCACAAATTGTTTTTCACAAAATTATTCCAACCTTCTTCCACATTGTCAAATTTTAAACTCTCAAGTTTAGTATTCAACTGTTCTTGAAACGTTTCTCTCAAATTCTCATCCTGGAGTGTACCAACATCATAACTTCCAGGGAGGTTGTTACCCTTCTGAAATTTTAGCTTTAAATTAACCCTAGACACTACTAGGTGGTTATCTTCACTTTTAACATCAATAATGGCACTCCTACCAGGGCTTCCACTATCCCCGAATTTTCGGGGATTTCCCCGAAAATCTATATGTCTCCCCGAAAAAAAATATGGTTCCCCGAATCCCCGAAAATCCACCAGTCACGGTGTCACCCCTAGTGACTATCCCTAGCAAACATTACTTTACATACCATTATATTTCTCTACTCTCTTCTTGTTCGTTAATTTCGTCTCCTGTGTTACTTTGCATAAGAACCAGACAAATACAATTTAAGTATAGACGGTTCTTCATATTTTCACAAACCTATCATTTTCCTGCACTTATATTAAACCATTTCGATCGCAGTATTCCAAATGCTATTAAGGTTCTTACATTTATGTCATTTGTGGTCAAGACAATCAAATAGTTCGTGGTAACGAACTCTAAGTAAGGAGCGTCCCGGCTCAATGGTAACCGAAACTCTAGAAAACGGGTTTTTCATACCAATAGATACATAAAAGGAATAAAATTTCAATGCTGATTTCAAATATATAACTTTCATCAAGTTTAGTGCTACCCACCAAAAGTTAAGCGCCTGAGAAAATTTGGCTGATTTTCAAAAAAAGGGGGAAAGACCCCTTAAAGGCTATAGAACCTTAATGAAAATCACACCATCATATTCAGCGTATCAGAGAACCCTACTGTTGAGGTTTCAAACTCCTATCTACACAAATGTGGAATTTTGCATTTTTTGCCAGAAGAAAGATCACGGATGCGTGTTTATTTGTTTTTTGTTTTTTTTTTTTCCCAGGGGTGATCGTATTGACCCAGTGGTCCTAGAATATCTTGGGAGGGCTCATTGGAACGGAAATTAAAAGTTCTAGTTCCCTTTTTAAGTGACCAAAAAAAATGGAGGGCAACTAGGCCCCCTCCTACGCTCATTTTTTTCCCAAAGTCACCTGATCAAAATTTTGAGATAGCCATTTTGTTCAGCGTGGTCGAAAATATGATAACTATATCTTTTAGGATGACTTAATCCCCCGAAGTCCCCGGGGGGAGGGCTAAAATTTATGAACTTTACCCAATGTTAACATATAGTATTGGTTATTGGGAAGTATACAGGAGTTTTCAGGAGGTTTTTTTTTGGTAGTGGGGGGAGGGGATGTGGGTCGGGAGTTATGTGGGAGGATCTGTCCATGAAGTAAGTTTTCATGGGGGAAGGGAAATTGCCATGAAGGGGGCGCCGGACTTGCCAGCATTATTTATTGGTTATTGGGAAGTATACAGACATTTTCAGGAAGGGTTTTTTTTCTGGAGGGGGGGGGCTGGAGGAGGGGGCTACTCGGGAGAATCTTTCCATTGAGGATTTTTTTTTGGGTAAAGGACATTTCTATGGAGGGGGCGCCGGATTTCCAAGTATTATTTAAAAAACGATCAGAAATTAAATTAAAAAAAACAAGTTTTTTTCAACTGAAAGTAAGAAGCAACATTAGAACTTAAAACTAACAGAAATTATAACGTATATGAGGGGGTTCTCCCCCAAGTCAATACCTCGCTCTTTACGCTACAGTTTTTTTTAGTGCTTTCAAAAGAGCTATCTAGTCTAATTAAACAGCCTTTGTGATTAAGGCGTTTGTGAATTAAACATTTTTTTAAATTTTAACGTAAAGAACGTGGTATTGACTAAGGGGGAACCCCCTCATATACGTAATAACATATACGTAATAAAAAAAAACAATTAAAAACAAGCGATACGGCTCAATAGTAATCGAAACTTTTAAAAACTGAATTTTGATGTCAATAAATGTATCAAAAGAATGGGTTCATAATGCTGATTCTAAATATATAAATTTTATTAAGTTTAGTATTACCCATCAGAGGCTACGAGCCTGAGAAAATTTAACTGATTTTTTAAAGAGGGGGGAAATATCCCCTACAAGTGAAAGAATTTTAATGAAAATCACACCGTCAGATTCAGCGTATCAGAAAACCCTGTTACATAGGTTTCAACCTCATATCAGTAGAAAGGGGGGTAAAGGTCCTGACCCTACACCAAATATGGGCATAGAGTCATTAAGGAGAACACGTGGTTAATGGGGTCAATGACCTAAAGTCAGTCATTAATCAAATTGTTTCCAGGCAAAGTTTAATAATGTCTGACAGGTACTGTCAATCATTAATCAAATTGTTTCCAGGCGAAGTTTAATAATGTCTGACAGGTGATGTCAAGATTAATTGATATGTCACGAAAGGGGAATTAATTTGTTGTTTCTAAGGGGAATTATTGATTCAAGAAAGGGGAATTAATTTGTTGTTTCTTAGGGGAATTATTGATTCACGAATGGGGAATTAATTGTTGTTTCTAAGGGGAATTATTGATTCACGAAAGGGGAATTAATTGTTGTTTCAAAGGGGAATTATTGATTCAAGAAAGGGGAATTAATTTGATGTTTCTAAGGGGATGGTGGGGAAGAGATATATTGATTGCGTAATCGAAGGGAGAGAATTACCGAGAAATTGATTACATAATCGGTAGAACCCTATAAGGAGCTCGTGGCTGGAATCCATTTATGGGCATAGAATGACGTAATCAACTAGGACAAATAGATTTCTGAGAAATTGATTACATAATCGGTAGAACCCTATCAGAAGGTCATGACAGGAATCCATTTATGGGCAGAGAATGACGTAATCAACTAGGACAAATGGATTTCTGAGAAATTGATTACATAATCGGTAGAACCCTATCAGAAGGTCATGACGGGAATTCATTTATGGGCATAGAATGACGTAATCGACTAAGACAATTGGATTTCTGAGAAATTGATTACATAATCGGTAGAACCCTATCAAAAGGTCATGACGGGAATCCACTTATGGGCATAGAATGACGTAATCAACTAGGACAAATGGATTTCTGAGAAATTGAATACATAATCGGTAGAACCCTATCAGAAGGTCATGACGGGAATTCATTTATGGGTATAGAATGACGTAATCGACTAAGACAAGCAAGTTACTTTCTTAATGTCCATCCTAAACCCATTTTCCAGCTTTAAGTACTTATTTTTTTCACTCTCAACTATACTATACAGATTTTTGGATAATTAAACACACAGAAACACTTTTCAAAGACCATTTCAGAGAACAATACTGAATTTTTGAACATCATCCGTAATTTTTCCATATTGAAGTGAATAACCATTAACCAAACCGCATGTCTTTCCTGCTACTGGTACAATAACTAAACAAGATACTCGCGTCTTCGACCAATTAGTTAAGTGTTACTTACTTGATGATCCTCATAAGCCCATTTTCCACCATGGATAACTTATCTTTATCACCCACTTTTCTAAATTCTAGATTTTTTGTTTACTCATAGAAAAGAAATACTTTTCATAGACCATATCAGAGCAAGTTACTTTCTTAATGTCCCTCCTAAACCCATTTTCCAACTTGAAGTACTTATCTTTTTCACTCACAACTATACTTTACAGCTTTTTGGATACTTCAACACCAAGAAACACCTTTCAAAGACCATTTCAGAGCAAGTTACTTTCTTAATGTCCCTCCTAAACCCATTTTGCAACTTGAAGTACTTATCTTTTTCACCCACAACTATACTTTACAGCTTTTTGAGTATCCCAACACCAAGAAATACCTTTCAATGACCATTTAAGAGCAAGTTACTTTCTTAATGTACCTCCTAAACCCATTTTGCAACTTGAAGTACTTATCTTTTTCACCCACAACTATACTTTACAGCTTTTAGGATACCTCAACACCAAGAAATACTTTTCAAAGACCATTTCAGAGCAAGTTACATTCTTAATGTCCCTTTTAAACAAATTTTCAAACTTGAAGTACTTGTCTGGTTCACCACAACTATACTTTTCATAATTTTTGTTTCCTCAACTCCAAGATAAACGTTTCAAATGACGGTTAAGGGCAAGGTACTTTATTAAGGTCCCTTAAAAAACCAGTTCACAATTTGGAGTCAGTATCTTTTTAACGCCCAAATCTACATTAAAGCCGTATGGTTACCTCAAAACCAAGAAATACATTTCAAAGATTATTTCAGAGAAAATAATATTCTTAATGTCTCTACTAAACCTATTTTGCAACTTGAAGTACTTATCTTTTTCACCCACGACTATACTTTACAGCTTTTTGGATACCTCAACACCAAGAAATACCTTTCAAAAGACATTTCAGAGCAAGTTACTTTCTTACTATCCCTCATAACTCCATTTTGCAACTTGAATTACTTACCTATTTCACCCAAAACTATACGTTACAGCTTTTTGGATACCTCAATACCAAGAAATACTTTTCAAAGACCATTTCAGAGCAAGTTACTTTCTTAATGTTCCTCCTAAACCCATTTTCCAACTTGAAGTACTTATCTTTTTCACAGCTTTTTGAGTGTCCCAACACCAAGAAATACTTTTCAAAGACCATTTCAGATAAAGTTACTTTCTTAATGTCCCTCTTAAATCAACACCAACAAATACGTTATATACACTATTTCATATGCAATCCCTTTCTTTAATTTTCCCTCCCAATCCCATTTTCCAAATTGAATTAAATATGTTTTTCAACCACGACTAAAATGTACAGCTTTGTTGATAACTCAAATACATGAAATACTTTTCAAAGGGCATTTTAGAGCAAGTTACTTTCTTAATGTCCCTCTTAAACCCATTTTCCAACTTGAAGTACTTATCTTTTTCATCCACAACTATACTTTACAGCTTTTTGGATACCTCAACACCAAGAAATACCTTTTCAAAGACCATTTCAGAGCATGTTACTTTCTTAATGTCCCTCCTAAACCCATTTTACAATTTAAAGTACGAATGTTTTTCACACACAGATATACTTTACAGCTTTTTGGATACCTCAACACCAAGAAATACTTTTCAAAGACCATTTCAGAGCAAGTTACTTTCTTAATGTCCCTCCTAAACCCATTTTTCAACTTGAAATACTTATCTTTTTCATCCACAACTCTACTTTACAGCTTTTTGAATGCTCCAACACCAAGCAATACTTTTCAAAGGCATTTCAGAACAAGTTCTTTTCTTAATATGCTTCTTAAACCAATTTTACAAATTCTAAATTTTTCCATAGTAGATAGAAAAAGCTATATCATAGCTGTGAATATTTTCTCGAAAGATAAGCAGTTCTTTTTCAATTTTAAATTTCCTCAATGAAGTGAAGAAAAGTTCAAGTTCTCTTTTGAATTTTCTCAATGAAAAAGAAATTAGTCATTGATCATTTCTATTTTTCCAAATAATATAAAAAATTTCCACTTTAGTTCAGATTTTTCTCAAAGGGATGAAAAATTTAAAATACTGTTCCAAATTTTTCACAGAAGATAAAAAAGTTCATGTTCTCTTCTGAACTTTACCAAAGAACACACTTCAATTCTAATTTCTTCAGAGAAAACAAAAATCTTCCACTTCAGTTCTTTATTTCACAAAGACATAAAGAAATTTAAAGTTCAATTCTAATTTTTCGGTGGAAGATAGAAAAAGTAATACCATACTTGTGAATACTTTCACGGAAGATAAAAAGTTCTAGTTCAATTTAAAATTTTCTCAACGAAGTCAAGGAAAGTTCAAGTTCTCTTCTGAATTTTCTCAATGAAAGAGAAATTAGTCATTGATCATTTCTATTTTTCCAAATAATATAAAAATTTCCCACTTTAGTTCAGATCTGTCTCGAAGAGATGAAAAATTTAAAATACTTTTCCAAATTTTTCACAGAAGATAAAAAAGCTCAATTTCTCTTCGGAATTTTACCAAAGAACACAATTGAATTCTAATTTCGCCAGAGAAAACAAAAATCTTCCACTTGAGTTCTTTATTTCACAAAGACATAAAGAAATTTAAAGTTCAATTCTAAATTTTCGGTGGAAGATAGAAAAAGCAATACCATACTTGTGAATATTTTCATGGAAGATAAAAAGTTCTAGTTCAATTTTAAATTTTCTCAACGAAGTGAAGAAAAGTTCAAGTTCTCTTCTGAACTTTACCAAAGAACACACTTCAATTCTAATTTCTCCAGAGAAAACAAAAATCTTCCACTTCAGTTCTTTATTTAACAAAGACATAAAGAAAGTTAAAGTTCAATTCTAATTATTCGGTGGACGTTAGAAAAAGTAATACCATACTTGTGAATATTTTCACGGAAGATAAAAAGTTCTAGTTCAATTTAAAATTTTCTCAACGAAGTCAAGGAAAGTTCAAGTTCTCTTCTGAATTTTCTCAATGAAAAAGAAATTAGTCATTGATCATTTCTATTTTTCCAAATAATATAAAAATTTTCCACTTTAGTTCAGATCTGTCTCGAAGAGATGAAAAATTTAAAATACTGTTCCAAATTTTTCACAAAAGATAAAAAAGTTCAAGTTCTCTTTGGAATTTTATCAAAGAACACAATTCAATTCTAATTTCTCCAGCGAAAATAAAAATCTTACGCTTCAGTTCTTTATTTCACAAAGACATAAAGAAATTTAAAGTTCAATTCTAAATTTTTCGATGGAAGATAGAAAAAATAATACCATACTTGTGAATATTTTCCAGGAAGATAAAAATTTCTAGTTCAATTTAAAATTTTCTCAACGAAGTGAAGAAAAGTTCAAGTTCTCTTCTGAACTTGATCAAAGAACACACTTCAATTCTAATTTCTCCAGAGAAAACAAAAAACTTCCACTTCAGTTCTTTATTTCACAAAGACATAAAGAAATTTAATGTTCAATTCTAATTTTTCGGTGGAAGATATAAAAAGTAATACCATACTTGTGAATATTTTCACGGATTTTCTCCACGAAGTCAAGGAAAGTTCAAGTTCTCTTCTGAACTTTACCAAAGAACACACTTCAATTCTAATTTCTCCAGAGAAAACAAAAATCTTCCACTTCAGTTCTTTATTTCACAAAGACATAAAGAAATTTAAAGTTCAATTCTAAATTTTTTGGTGGGAGATAGAAAAATTAATACCATATTTGTGATTATTTTCACGGAAGATAAAAAGTTCTAGTTCAATTTAAAATTTTCTCAATGAAGTGAAGAAAAGTTCATGTTCTCTACTGAATTTTACCAAAGAACACAATTCAATTCTAATTTCTACATAGAAAATAAAAATCTTCCACTTAAGTTGTTTATTTCACAAAGACATAAAGAAATTTAAAGTTCAATTCTAAATTTTTCGGTGGAAGATAGAAAAAGTAATACCATACTTGTGAATATTTTCACGGAAGATAAAAAGTTCTAGTTCAATTTAAAATTTTCTCAACGAAGTGAAGAAAAGTTCAAGTTCTCTACTGAATTTTACCAAAGAACACACTTCATTTCTAATTTCACCAGAGAAAATAAAAATCTTCCACTTCAGTTCTTTATTTCACAAAAGACATAAAGAAATTTAAAGTTCAATTCTATATTTTTCGGTGGAAGACAGAAAAAGGAATACCATACTTGTGAATATTTTCACGGAAGATAAAAAGTTCTAGTTCAATGTAAAATTTTTCTCAACTAAGTGAAGAAAAGTTCAAGTTCTCTTCTGAACTTTACCAAAGAACACACTTCAATTCTAATTTCTCCATAGAAAATAAAAATCTTCCACTTCAGTTTTAAGTTCCCCAAAGAAATAAAGAAATCTAAAGTTCTATTCTAAATTTTTGATGGAAGATAGAAAAAGTAATACTATGACTGTGATTGTTTTCCAGGAAGATCAAAAGTTTCACTTTATTTATAATTTTTCTTAAATTCAGTTCTGATTTTTCTCAAAGAGATGAAAAATTTAAAGTTCTGTTCCAAATTTTTCATAGAAGATAAAAAAAGTTATACATTGATTGTGAATATTCAACATGAATATAAGGAACTCCACTTTAATTCTGAGTTTTCTCGAAGAAGTGCAAATTGTTCAAGTTCTCTTCTGAATTTTCTTAAAGAAGAGAAAAAAGTTAACTCAATTCTGAGTTTTACCAATAAAAATGAAAAAACCTTCCACTTCAGTTCTTAATTTCTCAAAGACATAAAAAATTTAAAGTTCAGTTCTAAATTTTTCTGTAGAAGATAGGAAAAGTTATACTATGACTGTGATTATTTTCCAGTGAAGATAAAAAGTTTCACTCTAATTCTAATTTTCTTAAGTTCACTTCCGATTTTTTGCAAAGAGATGAAAAATTTAAAGTTCGGTTCCAAATTTTTCATAGAAGATAGAAAAAGTTATACATTGACTTTAATATTTAACATGAAGATAAGGAGCATCATTATAATTCTGAGTTGTCTCGAAGAAGTGCAAAATGTTCAAGTTCACTTCTAAATTTTCTTAAAGAAGTGAAAAAATTTAGCTCAATTCTGAATTTTACCAATGAAAATGAATAAAGCTTCCACTTCAGTTCTCAATACCTCAAAGACATAAAAAATTCAAAGTTCTCTTCTAATTTTTCCAAGAAAATAAAAAGGCTCCACTTCAGTTCTGGTTTTTTCTCAAAGAGATGAAAAATTTAAAGTTCTATTCCAATTTTAAATTAAATTTTAGCTCCTTTGTCTTATGGATTTACCCATCAAATTTTTAAATTAGAAAATGAGTGACTCGTTCTATTATTAAAGACAATCGTTCAAACTCGTTCATCTAACCTCCAAAACAATAGGTTAGGTTAGGTATAAATAAATATTAATAAATAAATAGAAACATTTCTACATGTTTAAGTTAGGTTAGGTTAGGTTAACTTAACATCAGCGAGCATGATAAGTTAACCTAACCTTTTCCGGCGAGTATGGTTAGGTTATGTTAGGCTAGATTAAGTTAGCTTAGATTAGGTTAGGTTAAGTTAGGTTAGGTTAGCCTACGTACGCTTCACTTAGGTTAGCTTAGGTTAGGTGAGAGACAGGCAAAAAGTTAGGTTTATGTTTAGGTTTGGTTAGGTTAGATTAAGTTTGGTTTGGTTAAGTTAGGTTAGGCTAGGTTAGCCTACGTACGCGCGCGTACGTAGGCTAAAAAGTTGTAAAGCTGTAAAGTATAGTTGGGGGTGAAAAAGATAAGTACTTCAAGTTGGAAAATGGGTTTAGGAGGGACATTAAGAAAATAAATTTCTCTGAAATGGTCTTTGAAAGGTATTTCTTGGTGTTGAGGTATCCAAAAAGCTGTAAAGTATAGTCGTGGGTGAAAAAGATAAGTACTTCAAGTTGGAAAATGGGTTTAGGAGGGACATTAAGAAAGTAACTTGCTCTGAAATGCCTTTTGAAAGATATTTCTTGGTGATGAGGTATCCAAAAAGCTGTAAAGTATAGTTGTGGGTGAAAAAGATATGTACTTCAAGTTGTAAAATGGGTTTAGGAGGGGCATTGAGAATGTAACTTGCTCTGAAAGGGTCTTTGAAAAGTATTTCTTGGTGTTGAGGTAACCAAAAAGCTGTAAAGTATAGTTGTGGGTGAAAAAGATAAGTACTTCAAGTTGGAAAATGGGTTTAGGAGGAACATTAAGAAAGTAACTTGCTCTGAAATGGTCTTTGAAAAGTATTTCTTGGTGTTGAGGTAACCAAAAAGCTTTTATGTATAGTTGTGTTTGAAAAATATAAGTACTTAATTTTTAAAAATGGGTTTAGTAGGGACATTAAGAAAGTAACTTGCTCTTAAATGGTCTTTGAATTGTATTTCTTGGTATTGTGGTATCCAAAAGCTGTAAAGTATAGTTTTGTGTGAAAAAGATAAGTACTTCAAGTTGCAACATGGGTTTAGGAGGAGCATTAAGAAATTAACTTGCTCTGAAATGGTATTTGAAATGTATTTCTTGGTGTTGGGACACTCAAAAAGCTGTAAAGTATAGTTGTGGGGGAAAAAGATAAGTACTTCAGGTTGCAAAATGGGTTTAGGAGGGAAATTAAGAAAGTAACTTGCTCTGAAACGGTCTTTGAAAAGTATTTCTTAAAGTATAGCTTAGTATTTCGTAAAGTATAGTTGTGAATGAAAAAGATTTGTACTTCAAGTTGGAAAATGAGGTTAGATGGGACATTGAGAATGTAAATTGCTCTGAGATGGTGTTTTAAAAGTATGTTTTTTTATTGTGTAACACAAAATTATGTAACGTCTATGTGTGGGTGAAAAATATAAGTAATTCCATTTATAAAAATGAGTTTAAGAGGTACATTAAGAATGTAACTTGCTCTGAAATGGTCTTTGAAAAGTATTTCTTGATGTTGAGGTACCCAAAAAGCTGTAAAATATAGTTTTGGGTTGAAAACACTAGTACTTCAAGTTGGAAAGTGTGTTTAGGAGGGAAATTAAGAATGGAACTTCCTCTATATTGGGGATTGATATTTATTTCTTTTTGTTTGGGGATAGAAAATTATGCTCATTAATAAGTTGGGTGTAAAACATGTTAAATTCAAGCGGCAAAATTGATTTAGGAGGGACCTTAAGAAAATATATTGATCTGAAATGGTCTTTGAAAAGTATTTCTCGGTGTTGAGGTATCCAAAAATCTGTAATGTATAGTTGTGTGTGAAAAAGATAAGTACTTCAAGTTGGAAAATGGGTTTAGGAGGGACATTAAGAAAGTAACTTGCTTGTCTGAGTCGATTACGTCATTCTATGCCCATAAATGAATTCCCGTCAGGACCTCTTGATAGGGTTCTACCGATTATGTAACCAATTTCTCAGAAATCCTTTTGTCCTAGTTGATTACGTCATTCTATGCCCTTAAATGGATTCCCGTCATGACCTTCTGATATGGTTCTACCGATTATGTAATCAATTTCTCAAAAATCCAATTGTCTTAGTCGATTACGTCATTCTATGCCCATAAATGAAATCCCGTCATGACCTTCTGATAGGGTTCTACCGATTATGTAATCAATTTCTCAGAAATCCATTTGTCCTAGTTGATTACGTCATTCTATACCCATAAATGGATTCCCGTCATGACCTACTGATAGGGTTCTACCGATTATGTAATCAATTTCTCAGAAATCCATTTGTCTTAATTGATTACGTCATTCTATGCCCATAAATGGATTCCCGTCACGAGCTCCTTATAGGGTTCTACCGATTATGTAATCAATTTCTCGGGAATTCTCTCCCTTCGATTACGCAATCAATATATATCTCTTCCCCACCTTCCCCTTAGAAATATCAAATTAATTCCCCTTTCCTGAATCAATAATTCCCTTTAGAAACAACAATTAATTCCCCTTTCGTGAATCAATAATTCCCCTTAGAAACAACAATTAATTCCCCTTTCGTGAATCAATAATTCCCCTTAGAAACGACAAATTAATTCCCCTTTCTTGAATCAATAATTCCCCTTAGAAAAAACAAATTAATTCCCCTTTCGTGACATATCAATTAATCTTGACATCACCTGTCAGACATTATTAAACTTCGCCTTGAAACAATTTGATTAATGATTGACAGTACCTGTCAGATATTATTAAACTTTGCCCGGAATCAATTTGATTAATGACTGACTTTAGGTCATTGACCCCATTAACCACGTGTTCTCCCTAATGACTCTATGCCCATATTTGGTGTAGGGTCAGGACCTTTACCCCCCTTTCTACTCATATCTGCAAAAATCTGCAACTTTGTATTTTTTGCCAGAAGAAAAATATACGAATATAGAAGTTAGTTACGTAAGTTAATTTGTAAATTATGTCATAACCAAATTTAGAGACATCCATTTAGCAAAAGAAAAGTAAAATTTTTATGCAAATTTTGTTTACTTATTCAATGACGGTGAACCAAAATAAAAGCTGCATTAACTAAAAAACGATCAGAAATTAAATAAAAAAAACAAGTTTTTTAAACTGAAAGTAAGGAGCGACATTAAAACTTAAAACGAACAGAAATTATTCCGTATATGGAAGGGGCTGTCCCCTCCTCATTGCTTAGATCTTTACGCTAAAGTTTGACTCTGTCTCACAACTTTATTTTTTAAAACAATAAAAAACTGTAGCGTAAAGAACGAAGCGTTGAGGAGGGGAAAGCCCCTTTGATATACGGAATAATTTCTGTTCGTTTTAAGTTTTAATGTCGCTTCTTACTTTCAGTTAAAAAAAACTTGTTTTTTTTATTTAATCTTGACAAAATTAGATAAGAGTATTACTTAAAGTTGTTGAACGCTCGGTTGGATTTTTTGGAAATTGAACTTCTAAAGAGGGAGAATTGTTTTGAAAACCGAATCATAAGTTTAAATTTTATTTTCTTTTGCTATTTTTGGTTTCGGACAGACTGGATTAATGTTTAATACTTAATGAGTGAAGGCAAAATATATTGAAGGAATTGATCTTTTTGCCAGGAATTCTTACCATTCAAATTTTTTCTTTCATTCGGTAAAATTTAAGTTCTTTTCTTTTTTACCTGAGAATTGTATTTGTCAGTACTCCCCTCACAATTATTATTCTGGTCTCTTCACCCGTGTAATATTTTCAGTGGGCGTAATATTTCAAACTGCAGTTTTAGGATCTTTTTACAGTCTTGCAAAGCTTTTGGTTAGGCGAAGGAAATTTTACTGACAATATGTTCTCCTCAAATTCCGGATAGCCAAGTAAACCTGTTTAAATATCTAGGCCTACGTGTACAACTTCTAATGCTTGAACAATTTTAGTAACCCTGTATGAAGGCTAATTCTGAGATAAAAACAAAACAATTTAAAGAAATTGTGGAATAATTTATTTTATCGGGAGAACTGTTCCTAAATACCTTATTCTTACCATGAAAATACACCACCCCCTCCCACTCCTAATGAAGAAGAATTTAGCTATATCCTATTTACAAGGTCGGGGAATAGGGAATTTAAACTTAAATGACCCCCGAAATATTATTCATAAGAAAATTTCCATTACAGCTTAAAGTACGAATTTGATTATTAGACTCATATTGTTTTCTTGTCAAGTTTTATATTACTCTCGGACTTATTTACCACGAACTGTTGGTTAATAATGCCAAATAATGTTAGTGTGAAAAAATTTAACCTATATGATTTGTAGCCTATATCTATAATGTCCAGGCATTAGATGGGCTGATATAAAAATGAGACTGTAATAAGTACTATATTTGAAATATGGATGGCCGCAGGGTTGGTGGGAGGGGTGGGGGTTAATCGGTGACTATATAGTAATTATTAGGTAACAAAAGAAAGGAATGCATAGTAGAAACCAACAATGAAAAAAATGTATGTATCGAGGGGGTATTTTCCGCCGGGAGGGGGGTGTTTTCCGATGGCATTTTCAGCGGGGGTACTTTCCGCGGAGGGTTTTTTCCGCGGGGATGTTTTCAGCGGGAGAGTATTTTCTGCGGGGGTATTTTTTGTGAGGGGGAGGGGTACTTTCCGTTTTTTTCCGCGGGGGGATTTTCCGGGGGGGGGGTAAACACCTAAAACCTTAGAATCAGCATGAAAAACCAATAATGTGTCGATTGTAGTCGAATTTACTTGTCTAATTTAGTTCTTGTTTTTTTTTTAAGTTTTAATGTTGCCCCATACTAATAGGCTGAATTTTGTCTTTTTAATTTACATATCTAGAAACCGAAAACAATATTTATTTTTAATATTATTAATGAATTGCTGATATTAATGACTTAATGAAAAACAGCTACTGGTATTTAAAGTTCACATGTGTTCACTATTTTTTTCTTACAATTTTGAAGTTTTTACCGCAATATCAGCAATAAGTGTTTTCAGCTATGGTTTCCAATCCCGTGCTCTGGCTCTAAAAACTACTCTGTAAAAGGCTTGATTTACTACACGGATCCAAGCCCTGCTTGAGCCTGAAACCGAAGCTAGAACCAATTTTGGCTCCCGAATTTTCGCACCAAAATTCCATTTCGTTTTCTCCCCGAAAAATTCCCCGAATCTTGAAGATTTGTCCCCGAAAACTCTCAGATTTTTTAAGGCTTGTCCCCGAATTTTAAGATTCGAGAGTGGAAGCCCTGACTCCTACATACCCTAGTATCTTGTATTAATCCTGCCAGACTTCGGTCTACTATAACATAATCAATAAGGTTGGCTGTCTTACGATCACGTGAATACCATGTCAACTTATGGGCCATTTTATGACTAAACACTGTATTGGTTATAACTAGATTGTTATACCTACAAAATTATAACAGTCTGTAGCCATTACTGTTTTCTTTTCCTACACCAAATTTACCTAGGCTAGGATACCATCTATCCCTATTTCTACCGACCTGGGCGTTCAAATCTCTTAGTAAAATCACCATATTTCTATCTGGAACCCTGTCTAGTTGCTCCTGTAACTGTAAGTAAGATTCATCTGAGTCACTAGTATCTCCGTCAGTCGCCTCAACAGGTACATATACAACTATAACTGATACCCTGAACTGTTTAGTCAGAAAGTGAGCAATTAGTATTCTATTATTAATACTTTCCCAGCCTAAACAAAACTTAGCAGCTTCCTTATTCATCATAAGCCCAACTCCCTGTCAATTTACCCCATCATTTCTGCCCGAGTAAACAAATTCTATATCACCTAATTTCATGCTTCCTACCCCTGGGATATGAGTTTCTGAGACTCCTAATAAGTCCAGTTCGAATCGTCTGTATTCGTCAGTCAAAATATCGATAAGATAGTCATTAGCTTAATTAGCTCAAATTAAAAGTTTGAATTCTAGTTGTAAGCTTCTAAATTCTAATGCACTGATTTCAAAACACATAATGCGTTAATATATTGGTTCAGAATTATGTTTGAAAGAATGGTAGAGCCGCAAGTCCGATTAGTATGACAACACTAGACCGTTAAGGTCCAAACCGGCGGTGGTGATCTCCGTTTCGTAGCCCTTCAGCCAGGAAGTGCAATGGGGGGTGGGGGTCAGCCATCCTGTGCTTTCGCACACCATTCCTGCTTACCTTCCCCAGATTTCTCCAGGTACCCATTTAGAGCTGGGTCGACTCTGGCTGAGCTTGCAGAGTCACGCCACTGACCCCCGTCCCAATCCAAATAACTGGCCACGCCAGGGATCGAACCTGTGCCCCTTGGACAAATAATTCGCAACCAAGCATGCCGCGGGTCCGATTAGCTTAGCTTTAAATCGTGTCAAGATAAAATGTCTCTCTGTCAGGTTTTAGATTGTTTCTGTGCCACCTGTGAGGTCATAGGTTAAACACCAGGTTTGAGAGCGCGGAATAATCGCGTAGAAAGTATCTAATTTTGGTAGATAACATTTACATTTCACTTTTTCCCTTAGATGCAATAACTAGCCTCTGTTATGTGTTGGTAGATACACTAGGTAAAATGTTACGTATTGCACAATATGTCCCTATTTATTGTTGCAAGGCAAGCGGTATATTCCCTATTAGGTATTGCAAGAC
Source organism: Artemia sp. Qi Xiang Cuo (assembly GCF_049724085.1). NCBI lineage: Eukaryota > Metazoa > Arthropoda > Branchiopoda > Anostraca > Artemiidae > Artemia > Artemia sp. Qi Xiang Cuo. Next base: position 39,430,074 of record NC_142795.1, read on the forward strand.
CCCCACTTTCTCTCAGTAAAAAAAAAATCCCATTTTACAACCATTAGAAATGCCTCAAAAAAGACAAAATTATGCCTGTATGGATCTGTCCCGATGCAACCTCCCTCAGACAACTTAAGTAGAAAATCAACTCCTTTTTTTAGGCTGAAGACTTGGACATTGGTCAAAATGCAGAAATAGTATATTCAGTCGATTCTACATATTTCTTTATGGAAGAGGCTACTGGTGTACTATTTGCAACCAAAACCTCATCGAACTGTGGTATGGAAGAATGCAATATCAACGTCTATGCAAC